>NW_028088904.1:239520-470697 GCF_014824575.4 Sturnira hondurensis | reverse complement strand
GAGAAATTTCTAGACAATTCCATGGAGGGTTAGAAACAGGGGGCTGGGAGGGGGAGAAGGGGGGAGGAGGCACAGAAAATAGCATAGATGGTAGGTAGAAAATAGATAGGGGGAGGGTGAGAATAGTGGGGGAAATATAGAATCCAAAGAACTTGAGACACGTGGTTATAAACTAAGGGGGGCAGAATGGTGGGGGAGGGAGGGTGCAGGTGGAAGGGATTGAAGGGGGGGGGAATAGAACAACTGTAATGGTATAATCAATAAAATATATTTTAAAAAAAAGAAAAGAAAAAAGAGAATTAATGACATCAAGAATGAGACATGGAACATCACATCAGATTCCATAGACCTTCAAAAGGTAATAAGGAAGCCTAAAGCAACTTTGTGCCAATAAATTAGAAAACTTCAATAAACTGGAAAAATTTTTTGAAAGAAGTAAACTACTAAACTCATTCAAGAACAAATAAATGAGACTTCCTGACAATATGGAGACATAGGTAGCCACACTGTGCCTCCTTGCACAACCAAAAAAGAACAACAAATTTAAAAACAAAAACACAATCATAACTGCCTGAAAATCGAACTATATTGAAGTCCAACAACCAAGGAGTTAAAGAAGAAACATTTATCCAAACTGGTAGAAGGGGGGGAGATGGGTAGCTGGGGTAGAGAGAACTCATGGCAAGGCACTGGCTGGTGGAGAGGGTGGTCTCACATTCGCATGCAAATAAACTGGGAAGAACAACAGGGGAGAAAGACAGACTGCGCAATCCAGTATCCCAGCATGAGAGAATAAAGCCTCAAAACCTCTAACTGTAAGCCTCAAAACCCGTGAGGTTTGTGGTGTTGAGAGAAACTCTCAGCCTCACAGGAGAGTTCATTGGAGAGACCCACAGGGTCCTAGAATGTACACAGACCCACCCACCCAGGAATCAGCACCAGAAAGGCCCAACTTGCTTGTGGATAGCCAGGGAAGTGACTGAAAGCCAGCAGAGAGCAGGGTAACCCACACTGTTCACTCTCAGACCCCTCCCCCACTGACAGCAGCACAACACAGCAACTTGGGTTGCCTTGCCCTGGTGAACACCTAATAGGCACATGCAGAAAAAAAAAAAAAAAAAAAAAAAAGACCAATGGTCCAAATGAAAGAACAGTTCAAAGCTCCAGAAAAAATAAAACTAAGTGATTAAAAACAGCCAACCTATCAGATACACATTTCAAAACACTGGTAATCAGGAAGCTCACAGAATTGGTTGAGTATGGTTGCAAAATAGAGGGGGGAAGGTAGCTATGAATACTGAAATAAAGAAAAATGTACAAGGAACCAATAGTGATGGGAAGGCAACTGGGACTCAGGTCAATGATTCAAAACAGAAGAAAGAAACATTCAACCAGAACTAAATGAAGAAACAAGAACTCGAGACTTCTGCCAAGATGGAGGCATAGGCGGAAACACTGTGCCTTCTCCCACAACCAAGTTTGAATACAACAAAGGTTTGGAGAACAAAGACACAGCCAAAAAACAGAAAATTGAATTATACGGAAGTCCGACAAGCACTAACCATTCAACGGGGACGGTAAGAGGGGCGGAGCCAGCAGCAGAGCAGGGTCGGGCAGGAAAGATCCCCAGACCTAGGCGCACAGGCAGCCCGGACCCAGTCAGGGTGTGGGGCAGACTGACCGCGGTCGCACATTCGCGCACAGTGAGACGGACCACACAGGCCCCAGGGGGCGAGGGCTGATGGCGTTGGCACACTCGCATGCAGTGGGACAAAACACAAGGGCCCGGTGACAGTGGCAGCTGCAGCACCTGTGGGGGCCACGGCAGGAGGCTGCAGAAAGGACGCCATAGTTCCTCATAGACCCCACCCCCACATACAACGTCACAGCCCAGCGACTTAGTTGCCCTGCCCTAGTGAACACCTTAGGGCTCTGATCCCACTACATAACAGGAACAAACAGCCCGAAAGATGGCACAAGAAGAACTCAAAGTACCAGAGCTGATAACTCTCAGTGACCAAGAAATTGCCAGCCTCTCAGAAGCACAATTCAAAACACTATTTATCAGGATGCTCACAGAACTGGTTGATTATAGTCACAAATTAGAGGAACAAATGAAGGCTAAACTAATTGAAATGAAGGGAGATGCACAGGAAACCAATAGTGATGGAAAGGAAACTGGGACTCAAATCAATGGAATGGACCAGAAGGAAGAACAAAACATCCCACCAGAAAGGAATGAAGAAATGAGAATTCAAAAAAATGAGGAGAGGCTTAGGAACCTCCAGGACATCTTTAAACGTTCCAACATCCGGATTATAGGGGTACCAGAAGGGGGAAAGAAACAGCCACGAGTGGAAAACTTATTTGAACAAATAATAAAGGAGAACTTCCCCAGTCTGGCAAAGGAAATAGACTTCCAGGAAATCCAGGAAGCTCAGAGAGTCCCAAAGAAGTTGGACCCAAGAAGGAACACACCAAGGCACATCATAATTACATTAGCCAAGACTAAAATGAAGGAGAGAATCCTAGAAGCAGCAAGGGATAAGGGGACAGTCACCTACAAAGGAGTACCCATCAGACTGTCAGCGGATTTCTCAAAAGAGACCTTACAGGCAAGAAGGGGCTGGAAAGAAGTATTCCAAGTCATGAAATCCAAAGACCTACAGCCAAGATTGCTTTATCCAGCAAAACTTTCATTTAGAATGGAAGGACAGATAAAGTGCTTCTCAGATAAGGTCAAGTTCAAGGAGTTCATCATCACCAAGCCCTTATTATATGAAATGCTAAAGGGACTTATATAAGAAAAAGAAGATGAAAAATATGAACAGTGAAAGGACAGCAAACTCACAGTTATTAACAACCACACCTAAAACAAAAGCAAACCAAGAGGACAGCTAGATCAGGAGTGGAACCATAGAAATGAAGAACACATGGAGGGTTAGCAACAGGGGAGTGGGAGGAGGAGAAGGGGGGAGAAGGTACAGAAAATAGCATAGACGGTAGGTAGAAAATAGATAGGGGGGAGGGCAAGAATAGTAGGGAAAATATAGAATCTAAAGAACTTGAGACACGTGGTTATAAACTAAGGGGGGGAGAATGGTGGGGGAGGGAGTGTGCGGGTAGAAGGGAATGAAGGGGGAGAATAGAACAACTGTAATGGTATAATCAATAAAATATATTTAAAAAATAATAATAATAAAGTGAGAATAGCAATTAAAAAAAAAGAAACAAGAACTCAAAAAATCGAGGAGAGGCTGGAGAACCTCCAGGACAACTTTAAACATTCCAATATCTGAATCATAGGGGTGCCAGCAAGAGAAAAGGAAGAGCAAGAAACTGAAAACTTATTTGAAGAAATAATGAAGGAGAACTTTCCAAATTTTGCAAAGGAAATAGACTTCCAGGAAGTCCAGAAAGCTCAGAGAGTCCCAAAGAAGCTGGACCCAAGGAAGCACACTCCAAGGCACATCAATTACATTACCCAAGATTAAAGAGGAGAGAATCTTAAAAGCAATAAGAGAAAAGAAGACAGGAGTCTTACCTACAAAGAATTTCCCATAAGACTATCAGCTGATTTCTCAAAAGAAACCTTACAGCCAATAAGGGGATGGAAAGAAGTATTCGAAGTCATGAAAAGCAAGGACCTACATCCAAAATTACTCTATCCAGCAAAGCTTTCATTTAGAATGGAAAAGTAGATAAAGTACTTCCCAGATAAGGTCAAGTTAAAGGAGTTCATCATCACCAAGCCCTTATTCTATGAGGTGTTAAAAGGACTCATCTAAGAAAGAGATGAAAAATATGAACAGTAAGTAAAATGACAACAAACTCACAACTGTCAACAACTGAACCTAAAAAACAAAAACAAAAACTAAGCAAATAACTAGAAGGGGAACAGAATCACAGAAATGGAGATCACACAGAGGTTTATCAGTGGGGGCAGCAGAAGGGGAGAATGGGGAAAAGGTGCAGGGAATAAGTAACATAAATGGTAGGCAGAAAACAGGGGTAGGTTAAGAATAGTGTAGGAAATATGGAAGCCAAGGAACTTATATGTATGACTCATGGACACTAACTAAAGTGGGGAAATGTGGGTGGGAGGGGTGTGCAGGACGAAGGGAAATAATGTGGGGGTGGGGTGGGACAACTGTAACAGTATAATCAATAAAATATATTTTAAAAATAAGTAAATGAAATAATCCTATACCTATGAAAAACACTGAAATTGTAGTTAAAACCTTACCATAAAGAAAATTCAGGCCCAGGTTACTTCTTTGGTGAATTCTACCAAAGATTTAAGGAAAAAATAATACCAATTCTACACAAAATGCCTACAAACATTGAAAAGGAGAGAATACTTTTTAAAAAAATTTTTCTTCATTTAATCCTTAGAGGGGAAGGCAAGGAAAAAGGGAGAGAAATATCAATGTGTGGTTGCCTCTCATGCGTCCCCTGCTGGGAAGCAACCCAGGCATGTGCCCTGACTGGGAACTGAACCTTGATCCTTTGGTTCGCAGACCCTCGCTCAATCCATTGAGCTACACCAGCCAGGGCTCTGAAAAGGAGAGAATATTTTCTAACATAAGATTGGAAAAGAAGTAAACTGCCTTTATTTGCAGACCATATGATTGTCAATATAGAAAATTCTCCAAATTCTCCAAATTTTCTATATTAAAAATCTCCAAAAACTATTAGATCTAATAAGTAAGGTTAGCGAAGCCAAGGATACAAAGCCAGTTCCTGAAAAAAATCAAGTGTATTTCTATGTTCTAAAGGACATTTACAATGGACAATTGTAAATTTTAAAAACAATATTATTAATAACAGCTTCAAAATATATGACATCATAATAAATTTAAGAACAGAATTGCTCAACCTGTAGACTGAAAACTGTACAACACTGATAGAAGAAAATGTAAAAATCCTAGGTCAACAGTAAGATATACCATACACCTGGATCAGAAGAGTCAATGTTGTCAAGAGGTCAATTCATCACAAATTGCTTTAGGGAGTCAGTGTAATTCTAATCAAACTCCCAGGAGATACTTTTATAGGAACAAAAACCGTATTCTGAAATATCTATGAAAATGCATAGGACCTAGAATAAGCAAAATTCTTTTGATAAAGAAGATAAAACAAGGACAAGGTACTCTTTAGTAATTAAAATCATATGGTATTTATAGAAATATAGACATGCCAAAAAAAGGAACAATACAGAGCCTATAAGTTTTACTTACAAATAACCACACAATTTTCAACAAAAGCACCAGGGCAGTCAATGGGCACAGTATAACCTTTTAGATCCACATGCAAAGAAATGAACCTTAACCCCTATATCATATTCAAAAATTAACTACAAATGAACCTAGTAAAAGTTCTAGAATAAAAAATAAGAGGAAATAGCTCTGGGCTTGATTAGAGAAAAATTTTAAATCAAAAATTCTCCCCACAAATTATAAAAGGTAGATTGATAAATGTTACTTTACCAAAATTAAAACTGTCACTTGGGAAATATTTTTAAGAAAATGAAAAGGCAAACCACACACAAGGGGGACATATTTGTAAAACACAACTCTGAAAAAGAACTTTGAATCTAGAATATAGAAAGATCCCTTCAGACTTAAGAGAACAAGCAATAAACAAAAAAATTAATTAAAAGCCAACAATTTTGACAAACATGTAACCAAGCTCATACAATTTTTTGCTTAAAATTGGTCAGTTTTACTGTATATAAATTATATCTCAGAAAAAGCCCACACACACAGATACCCAGTGGAGGGAGATGTGCAGTATTCTCCGAGTAAATCAGCCCTAAATAAGCCCTCTCCTTAAGTTCTGTTTGGCCACACATTTCCGGAAAACCTCTTCCACAGAAAGTCTTGCTGCACGCTGCTTTATAAACAGAAGTGGGCAGGGAGGGGGGTAGTGTGGTTGATTCAGCTCATGTTGTCAGTGACTAAATAATGTTTCTAAGTACTAGATACTTTCAAGTAAAAGTCTGAATAAAATTTAACTACATACAAACTCTCAAAATGCTTTAAAAAAGCCTAGGTACCTTCAATACTATTACATTCAGTGATTACATTAGCTAGTTTGTATATTTCATTGCTTAGAATTACCCTGAACAACTATTTCATGGCAAAAAAAATTAAGAAAGTTTTCCAGATCATATTTGGATGGGCAACTTTTAATTCATGATGCAGGTATTTCATCTGTTCATTCATTAAATCTTCATATTTAACTATAAGAAAAAAACTATAAGTCTCTCACTTTAATATTTTTTAGTTAGGAAAATAATTCTATATGTATTAACTAAATTCTTCGATATCAATTCCTTTAGTGCCTTTGCACACAGGGAAATTCAGACAAAATTATGGAGAATTAACTTACTCTTTGGAAAATTTTATTCAAGATAGTATTTGAAAAGGTAAAAAATTAACTTACTGCTTAGAAAACTAAATATATGGGTAACTTAAGAAGCCACAATTAGCCTGGAGTTTTAACAAGATATGTTTTATAAACCAACAGAGGAAAACTTTTTGACATTAAATTGTAAAGTCAAGAAGTTTACAAAGTTTACAAAGTCAAGTCAATTGTTGTTAAGAAGTTCACAAAGTCAAGTCAATTGTAAAGTCAATTGTAACTAACCAACTTTGAAATGGATCTGCAAAACAAATAGTGTACTTACAATTTGTTGCCATTTGAAATTGAGAATGAAGTGCCTGAGTCACTGAATTCCAAAACATGTATAAAATTTCAGACTGTCCATCCTGTGACCAAAAAAGGGATATGTTCATTAATTTTAAAAAAAAAGTTATAATGGATAAGATGTAATGTAGATATTTAATTAAAATGTATTAAAAAAATCTCTAAGACATCCATCCAACAAAAGAATTGTTAAGTGACTAAGAAGAAATATCCAGATGACTGAATCGTATTTCCCGGTCAGGTGCTCAGACAGTCCAGCTGTGTGGGCTTGGGCAAGCTGCTTCCTCACTCTGGCCTCCCTCCCACCTGTGAGATGGAGATGGTAATAATAACCTGCAGGATTATTACAAAGGTTCAAGAAGTCTATAGAAGTTAAGCCTTGGAACAGTTTCTGATATATAATTAACCTCTAGTGAATATTAGTTATTAAAATGTTTATTATCAGCCTTCCATGTAAAAAAAGGCAACTTCTGTGACAACAATAAAATGATGGACAAAACATGTTTATCCTAAGAATCTAGGACATAATTCATTCATTACAAAGGAGAACTGTGTGAAATAAAAATACAGGGTTTTTTTCAAAGTATTATTTGTTAAATCGAGACAAAGTACTTTAATATTGTTAAACAGAATTACACTTCCAGAAATTTTACCGAGTACTTTTAAGTACTTTACACACATGTGGTATACAATATCAAACTATCAATAATCTATTTTTGAAGTACAAAAATGACAATTTCACATGGTTCACACTAATAATACTCATGTAACTTGTTTAATGTTCAAATATGACTACTGTCATAAAAAGAATAACTAGAAAATTTGTTAATTGTTTTATTTTTGCACTGGTAACTAAGGAAATTCTAATTTTCAAGGACATAAATGAAGAAAATGACCAGCCAAAAAATACTGATTTCTCATTTTTATACCTTCGTACACTTCTATTTTCATTGTAATTTCTTTTTTTTAATATGTCTTTTGTTTTGATTTCTGAGTATGGTACATCTTAAAAAGGCAAATCAAATAACTCCTAATTTCTTATGCAAAAATTTAGATCCCCGAGATTTTAAACAATATATGCACTGTGTATCGTGCACTTACAATTATGCATTTCATCTTACTCAAGAACTATTGTAATACAGCACATTAACAGGATGAAGGACAAAAACCACAGAAAATCTCAAGTGATGCACAAAAAGCATTCAATAAAATTAAACACCCTTTGGTGATAAAACCACTCAAGAAGCTAGAAATAGAAGGAAATTACCACATCATAGTAAAGGCGATCTATGAAAGCTCACAGCAAACATCATAATGGTAAAGAACTAAAAGCTCGAGAGAGGAGTGAAGATGGCGGCAGAGTAGGACAAAGGATTTCACTTCTCTCCACGCACCGGAGAAGGACCTGGCTGATCTGCGGAAGAGCACAGCAGATGCCAAACTGGAACCCAGCATATAAAAAGGCAGGACTCCAGAGAGTGTAGCGGACACTGAATGACCAGAGGTTGAGGAGAGGAGACGACCACAGATCAACAAGGTACCAGGGAGCAGCGCACAGGCGGTGGCGGGACCCCCTGCCAGGCCGAGCCAGGGCCCGGGCCGGCCGCCCAGGTCTCTGAGAGCCGAGGGTGGGCAACACCATCTCTGGGAGAGAACTGGTCACCGGCACCACCCCCATCTGGCAGAGCGCAGATTGGAAAACACCGAAAGAGATCGGTCTGCCAGTAGTGGCAGAGAGAGGAGTGAGCATTCGGAAGCAAACCAGAAAGCTCCGATAACCTGTGGAGTCAGGTTGCTGGCTTGGGAGAACTGAGAGTTGCCAGAGCACTCCCTGCTTCAAGGGGCCCGTGCCTGCCTGCGAGCAGTCCCGGGGAATCTCGGACTGCTGTCAGGGCCTCCAGAAGTGGGTCAGTTTCGAGCTCCATCCCTACTCAGCCGGCGCAGACCAGCTCGATCCCTGCTCCCGGGGTGGAGCAGAACAGCTCCATCCCTGCTCAGCTGGCACAGACTAGGAGGCACTGTGAGTCAAGCATTGATCTTTGGCTTGACCAGCCCCCCAGTGGCCCGCTCCGGGGCTAGCACCTGCTCCTTCAGCTGCTCACGCCTTCCTGGCCCCCGGCATCATTGGCCTCGGATCGAGCGTGCCTTCCCGGCCCCGGGTTCCTTAGGCCGCCGATCCTGCGTGCCTTCCCGGCCCCCGAGGGGCCCCGCGCAGGCCATCTACTTGGGGAACCTCCAGTCGCCCGTGCTTTTCCGGTGGGGCAGGGTCTGTGCCGACCCTCGGCTTGGGGAACTGAGAGTCGCCCTGGTGATCCCTGTGGCACGGGACCTGCACTGGCTGGCGAACAGTCTCGCGGAGTCTCCGGCTGCTGGCTGGGCCCCTGGAAGAGAGCCAGTCGCCAGCTTCACCCATACTCAGCAAACAGGGAAACACAGGGAGTCAGGCTGTTGCTGTTGGTTTGGGAGAACTGTGAGTTGCCCTGTGTGTTCAGCCACAACACAGGGAAAGATCCACACCCAAGCCTACAAGAACATGAAAGCCTGACTGGGAGCAGGCACCCTCCGGTCAGACCAGGGCTGGGAACCCTGGGAGAATATCCGCTCTCAGTAGGGCGCGGGTGAGAGGCGCCAGTCTGGATCTTGGAGGGTACTGGCAAGACCAGTTGAGTGTACCAAGGCACGAGAAGAGCACAATAACAGCCCCTCAGGCTGCTGCAGTTAGTGAGACCTGAAGGTTTGACTCGCTGGACACCAACCGGAGGAGTAGTGGGGGCAGAGAAGACCAAGATACCTACAGGAGACTGCACCACTGAATTCCACAGGTATCCTGCACAGAAGTTCACGCCATAAACTCAGGGTACCAGAACAGATAAATCTAAGAAGCCGAGGCCAACGAGAAGAGCATCACAAACAATGGGGAGACAAAGAAACAATCCCCAAATGAAAGGAAAAGGAGGAAGTCTCAGAAAGAATGTTAGATGAAATAGAGGCAAGTCAACTATCAGATATTGAATTCAAAGCACTGGTTATCAGGAAATTCAAAGAGCTTACAACAAGCTACCAGAAAATACTGGGGAGCTACAATGAACTCTCCGCAAATTACACCAACATGAAACAGGAAATAGAAACCATCAGTAAAAGCCAAGAGGAAATGAAAAATACAATTTCTGAACTGAAGAACACAGTAGAAGGTATGAAGAGTAGGACTGATGAGGCGGAGGACCGCATAAGCGAGCTCGAACACAGGGTGGAAAGAATCTCCCAGACAGACGAGGTAATGGAAAAGAGAATCAGAAAAAATGAGGAGAGTCTAAGAGAAATGCAAGACAATATGAAACGTAATAATATCCGAATAATAGGAATACCAGAAGGGGAAGAAGAAGAACAAGGGATAGAAAACCTACTTGAAAGAGTAATAACAGAAAATTTTCCTAAGATGAGGGGAGAGAAAGTCACACGAATCCAGGAATCGCAGAGAGTCCCAGGCAGGTGGAACCCAAAGAGGCCTACTGCAAGACACATCATCATTAAAATGGCAAAACTCCAGGACAAAGAGAGAATCCTAAAGGCAGCAAGGGAGAAAAAGGAAGTAACATACAAGGGGGTCCCAATAAGGTTGGCTAATGACTTCTCAACGGAAACATTCCAAGCAAGAAAAGAATGGCAGGAAATATTCCAAGTAATGAGAAACAGAGGCCTACAACCGAGACTGCTTTATCCAGCAAGGCTCTCAATCAAGATAGAAGGCCAAATAAAGAGCTTCCAAGACAAAAGAAGTCTAAAAGAATACGCCTCCACAAAACCTGCTCTACAAGAATTACTAAAAGGGCTGCTTTAAGGAAAGGAAGGAAAAGAGAGAGACAGAGAGGAACACAGGTACATAAATGGCAATGAATAAGTACCTTTCGATAATAACTTTAAACGTAAATGGATTAAATGCACCAATTAAGAGACATAGAATAGCTGAATGGATAAGAAAGCATGACCCACACATATGCTGCCTACAAGAGACTCACCTGAGGACAAAAGACCACCACAGACTGAAAGTGAAAGGATGGAAACAAATTTTCCAAGCAAATGGACATGAAAAAAAAGCCGGGGTAGCAATCCTCATATCAGACAAAATAGACTTCAAAAAAAAGGCTATAAAGAGAGACCCAGAAGGTCACTTCATAATACTCAAGGGAAGAATCCACCAAGAAGACATTAACATCATAAATATATATGCACCCAACACAGGAGCACCCAAATATATAAAGAAAATCCTAGAGGACCTCAAGAAAGATATTGACAGCAACACAATTATAGTAGGGGATTTTAACACCCCACTGTCAAAAATGGACAGATCTTCCAAACAAAATATCAACAAAGATATAGCAGCATTAAACGACACTCTAGAAGAAATGGACCTAATTGATATATATAGAGCCATCCATCCCAAAGAAACTAAATACACTTTCTTTTCAAACGCACATGGAACATTTTCAAAGATAGATCACATGATAGGACACAAAACCAGTCTCAACAACTTCAGGAAAATAGAAATCATACCAAGCATCTTCTCTGATCACAAGGGACTGAAATTGGAAACCAACCCCACAGGAAAAAACCCAAAACACCCAAAATCATGGAGACTGAATGGTAGGCTATTGAACAATGAATGGGTCAAGATTGAAATTAGGGAGGAAATCAAAAAACTCCTTGAAACAAATGAAAATGAACTCACCACAACCCAAAATTTATGGGACACAGTGAAGGCAGTCCTGAGAGGGAAGTTCATAGCGATACAGGCTCACCTAAAGAGGATAGAAACATTTCAAACAAACAACCTAACCCAACGCCTGCAAGAACTCGAGGAACAACAACAAAGACAGCCCAGAGCAAGTAGAAGGAAGGAAATAACCAAGATCAAAGCAGAATTAAATGACATAGAGACTAAAAGCACAATTCTAAAGATCAATGAATCCAGGAGTTGGTTTTTTGAAAAGATAAACAAAATAGACAAACCTTTAAGTAGGCTCATTAAGAAAAGAAGAGAGAGGACACAAATAAACACAATCAGAAATGAAAGAGGAGAGATTACAACTGATACCACAGAAATAGAAAGGATTGTAAGAAATTACTATGCGGAACTGTATGCCAAGAAATTTGAAAACCTGGGTGAAATGGACAAATTTCTAGAAAAATATAATCTTCCAAAACTCAATGAAAAAGAAGCAGAAAACCTGAACAGGCCAATAACAGCAAATGAAATTGAAGAAGTAATCAAAAAACTCCCATCACACAAAAGCCCTGGGCCAGATGGTTTCACAGGAGAATTCTACAAAGCTTTTAAGGAAGAGCTAACCCCTATTCTTCACAGACTATTCCAAAAAATCCAAAAGGAGGGAAAACTCCCCAACTCTTTCTATGAAGCCAGCATCACCCTAATCCCAAAGCCAGATAGAGACACAACAAAGAAAGAAAATTACAGACCAATATCACTGATGAACATAGATGCTAAAATCCTCAACAAAATATTGGCAAATCGCATCCAACAATACATCAAAAAGATCATACACCATGACCAAGTGGGATTCATCCCGGGGATGCAAGGATGGTTCAATATACGCAAATCAATAAATGTAATACACGAAATAAACAAAAGCAAAGACAAAAACCACATGGTCATATCAATAGATGCGGAAAAAGCTTTTGATAAGGTACAACACCCATTTATGATAAAGGTACTCAGCAAGGTGGGAATAGAGGGAACATTCCTCAATATAATAAAGGCCATATATGAAAGACCTACAGCCAACATCATACTCAATGGGCAAAAACTAAAAGCTTTTCCACTAAGATCAGGTACAAGACAAGGTTGCCCACTTTCACCACTTCTATTCAATATAGTATTAGAAGTTCTAGCTGCAGCGATCAGACAAGAAAAGGAAATAAAAGGCATCCAAATCGGAAAGGAGGAAACAAAACTGGCATTGTTTGCAGATGACATGATAGTGTACATGGAAAACCCTATAGCCTCTACCAAAAAACTGCTGGAACTAATAAATGAATTTGGCATAACAGCGGGATACAAAGTTAATATCCAGAAATCAAAGGCATTTTTGTATACCAACAATGAAGCAGCAGAAGCAGAAATCAGGAAAAAAATCCCATTCGATATAGCAAAAAGAAAAATAAAATATCTGGGAATAAACCTAACCAAGGAGGTAAAAGACCTGTATGCAGAAAACTACACAACACTGAAGAAAGAAATCAAGGAAGACACAAATAAATGGAAACATATACCGTGTTCATGGATTGGAAGAATTAACATCATCAAAATGTCCATACTACCCAAAGCAATTTACAGATTCAATGCAATACCTATTAAAGTACCAATGGCGTATTTCACAGACATAGAACAAACACTTCAAAAATTTATATGGAACCAGAAAAGACCCCGAATAGCTGCTGCAATTTTGAGAAAGAAGAACAAAGTAGGAGGGATCACAATACCTGATATCAAACTGTATTACAAGGCCACTGTAATCAAAACAGCCTGGTACTGGCACAAAAACAGGCACATAGACCAATGGAATAGAACAGAGAGCCCAGAAATAAACCCAACTCTCTACAGTCAATTAATATTCGACAAAGGGGGCAATAACATAAAATGGAGTAAAGACAGCCTTTTCAACAAATGGTGTTGGGAGAACTGGACAGCTACATGCAAAAAAATGAAACTTGAGCACCAACTTACACCATACACCAAAATAAATTCAAGGTGGATAAAAGACTTAAATATAAGCCGTGAAACCATTAAAACCCTAGAGGAGAGCCTTGGCAAGAAAATCTCAGATATTCCACGCAGCAATATTTTTACTGATACGTCCCCTAGAGCAAGGAACATAAAGGAAAGAATAAACAAATGGGATCTCATCAAAATTAAAAGCTTCTGCATGGCTAAGGAAAACAGTATCAAGATACAAAGAGAAGCAACAGCTTGGGAAAACATATTTGCCAATGATACCTCAGATAAGGGTTTAATCTCCAAAATATACAAAGAACTCATTCGGCTCCACTCAAAGAAGACAAGCAACCCAATCAAAAAATGGGCAGAGGACTTGAACAGACATTTCTCCAAGGAGGACATACAGAGAATCCAGAGACACATGAAAAGATGCTCGATATCACTAGCTATCAGAGAGATGCAAATTAAAACCGCAATGAGATACCACTTAACACCAGTCAGATTGGCTATCATAAACAAAGAAACAAACAACAAGTGCTGGAGAGGTTGTGGGGAAAAGGGGACTCTAGTTCACTGTTGGTGGGATTGCAGACTGGTACAACCACTATGGAAAACAGTATGGAATTTTCTAAGAAAACTAAAAATGAACGTACCTTTTGACCCAGCAATTCCACTCTTGGGAGTATATCCTAAGAACCCTGAAACACCAATCCAAAAGAACCTATGCACCCCGATGTTCATAGCAGCACAATTCACGATAGCCAAGAGTTGGAAGCAACCGAGATGCCCATCGGTCAATGACTGGATCAAAAAACTATGGTACATTTACACAATGGAATTCTATGCTGCAGAAAGGAAGAAGGAACTACTATCCTTTGCAACATCATGGATGGAACTGGAAAGCATTATGCTGAGGGAAATAAGCCAGGCGGTGAAAGACAAATATCATATGATCTCACCGTTAACAGGAATCTAAACAAACCAAACAAGCAAGCAAAATACGACCAATGACACTCAAATATGGAACAGGCTGACAGGGTCCAGAGGGGAGAGGGGAGAGAATAGTAGGGGAAAAGGGAATGGACTCACAGGAACAAGTATAAAGGACACATGGACAATAACTAAGGGTGGAGGGTGGAAAGGGGAGGGAGGTGGGGAGCATGGGGTGGGCGGCAGGCAGGGTTGGGATTATAAGACAGAAACCTGTACTTGAACAAGAATTAAATAAAAATCATATTAAAAATAAATAAATAAATAAATAAAAGCTCATTATCCTCAAA
Source organism: Sturnira hondurensis (assembly GCF_014824575.4). Taxonomy (NCBI): domain Eukaryota; kingdom Metazoa; phylum Chordata; class Mammalia; order Chiroptera; family Phyllostomidae; genus Sturnira; species Sturnira hondurensis. Next base: position 455,973 of record NW_028088904.1, on the reverse strand, counting down.
ACATGGACAATTTGATGACTATATGTACTTTCACACACACAGACACACATACATACACGTAATGGTCCTGAAGAAAACTACAGGATCAATGTTGTGTAAGAGTCAAGTGCAAAAATCTCAGATACAAAAGCAAATTTATTTCAACAGTGTATTAAAATAATTATTTTAATCATCTACCTAAACAAGCAGAAGTTAGGTCAGCAATGTAAATATCATTTAATCTTATGAAGTCTATTAATACAATAGCCCAGTGTCTCCAGTAAACAAAGTTAAAGCTGAATGAATAATCATTACAAAAATTATATAACTTCCTGAATAAAACAGAATAGTATGAAGATATATAAAAAATCACTTCACTTACATTTTCAAATCAAAGCATCCTATCAATAATTGCTCCTAAGCATGTTGAAATAAAATTTATTTAACTAGACTTTAACAGTTCAACTAGATTTCAACTGGAAGGCTATTTGACATTAACCTATTTACAATCTCTGCCCAATACTGTGTTACTTTCTTGGCCCATTTGGACTGGTATAACAAAACTATCATAAGCTGGGTGGCTTATAAACAGCAGAAATTTCATTCTCACAGTTCTAGAAGCTCCAAATCTAAGAGTGAGGTGATGGCAGATCTGGTGTCTGGTGAGGACCTGCTTCGTCACTGATGGCCATCCTCTCACTGTAACCTCATGCGGTGGAAGGGAGCAGCTCTCAGGGTCTCTTTCATAAGGGTACCAATCCCATATTTATGGGGCTTCAACATAAGGGGACACAATCACTCAGACCACAGCACTTTGTGAACTTCAATGCAATCATGCTGTCAGATCATGTCTGTGACAGGTCTGCAATTTCAAACAGCTTCTTGGCCTCGTTTCTTAGTTGTAAATACAAGCAACAGAAATAATTTCAACTTTCAATATGGTGAAATTTGGACCTTTGAGTGAGATCAGTAATTGGAAAATAAAACCAAAATCAGATACATTTTATACATACAAATAGAATAAAAATAAAATATAAAGGAATACTAAAACATTTATGTTTGAATGAATCTGTTATTTAGAATTACAGCTTGGTCTTTGCTTTTCCTATTGATTTTGACATCACTAAATATATAAAGAGAAACAGAATGATAATACTTACAAAGAACAGATTTCAAGGCATATATGATTTAGTTTATCTTCATAACACACACCTAACCACAGATTTCCTCTCAAATTTATTTGATACTCTTACTGCACACAATATAAGATCCAAAACTTCACGCTAATATTCTTGAATTAGGAGTGGGGCAAGAGTATGGGGGGCGAGGTTGAAGAAAGATAACCTTGACTTAAATCTAAGGTCTGCTACTTATAGGCTCTATAATGACGGGCAGGTACAGTGCTTCATCTTCCTAAGCTTGTAAACTATGGAAACAACAGGGATTATAGTACTTTCCAGAATTTACTTATTATAAAGATACCTTGGGCTAGATCCTCAAGGAAGAGCAGAATTCACCATACGGATAAGAAGAGGCGAGCAGAGATGTGAAAAACCATTTTCTATCCTCTGAACACACAGTGAGTATTCAGGAAAGAGGAAAGAAGTGAGAATGAAAAGCAAGGCAAGGATTAGACCAAGTAGTGTCTTAATTTACCATGTAAGCACGAGTCAAACATTTAAGGATTTTAATGAGCAAATAGAACAGTTAAGCTTGTTTGTAAATCATAAATAGTATATGAGGAGGTCGTGAGCCTGCAGGCAACAAGATCAGTTATGAGCTTCCTAAAAAAAAATTGATAGGACATGATGAGCAGGCAAGTATTTACGAAGGATCAGGACCAGATGCCTTTGTGCAGGACTAACAGGGGTGTCCATCCCACAGTCCAAGATGGCTATGAACGTGGCCCAACACACAACCGTAAATTTACTTAAAACCTTTGTTTTCGCTCATCAGTTTTCATTAATGTTTATGTATTTAATGTGTGGCCCAAGACACTTCTTCTTCCAATGTGTCCCAGAAACACTAAAAGGTTGGATACCCCTGGCAGAAGATGTAACCAAAATGTACTTTCAGAAGAGGCAGAAGGTGGACAGAGAAAGATTTGTTCATCTTGTCTTTTAGAATCGGTGGAACATACAAGTAAAGACAATCCAGTGAACGTAACCCTCTTGCTTAAGAACAAGCTCTAAGCTGAAAAAAATAGATTTAGGTATCATCTGTATTTGGAGTTGGTAGAAACTGTTAGCACGTGTGAGGTTTTCCATAGATTGTATGAGTGGGTGAAGATAGTTTTGTTGTTTTTTTTTAAAAGACTGGTTAGCCTGAGTGGTGTAGCTCAGTGGATTGAGCGCAGGCCTGCAAACCAAGGGATCGCAGTTCAATTCCCAGTCAGGGCACATGCCTGGGCTGCAGGCTAGTTCCCAGCAAGGGAAATACGAGAGGCAACCATACACTGATGTTTCTCTCCCTCTCTCCTTCCCTTCCCTTCCCCCCTCTAAAGATGAATAAATAAAATCTTTTTTAAAAAAAGACTGGTTAAAGTTAGTAATTGTTGAATCTGGGTGATAGTCCTATAGTTTTGGTATATGTTTGAAATAATATAAATAAAATATTCTAAAAGGAGGGGCAGGTAGAAAAAATGAATCAGTGAAGTATTGAAGAGATGGAGCATCTCTTGTGGACAAAAAAAAGAGAGGGGGAACTCAGTAATAAATCTGATAAATCCTGTGATCAAAAGTAACCTCACAGGGTTACTTTCCTACCTGGGCAGTTCAGTGCGGATAGTCAGTCATGCTCCGTAACTTCTTTAGTAAAAGGTTTATCTCTGCCTCAAGCAAGCCCTGTCCATTGTTCCTGTGCAACTAGGTTAACACACCTGTGAAATGCTAGAGTAGTCCTTTCTCCTCAGACCCCTCAGAAAAGTAGGCTCCCTCCAAGGGACACATAATCTGTTGCTTAGCCTATAATTCAACCCCTGCCTTGCTCTTCTCCCATCTTCCGGCAGTCTTCCTTAAATCCAAACTTACAATACAGAAAGAAACTGTCAACTGTCAGTCTCTGGATCTTCTGAGATCTTGTTTCCACACATGTTAGTTTGGCCAAACTCTTTAAAAAATTCTCTATAGGTCTGGACATTTCTTACACGGACATTGTGAGGGAGGAAAGCATTAAACAGGAATAGTGATTACCTCCGTGGAGTCAGAAGTGAGTGGAAGTGATAGGGGACTCAAGAGTTGGGAAATTTTTGTTTAAGTAATAGCTAATAAGCTTAGTAATCAATGCATGTAAAAGCTATTGTTCCAGGAAATGAAGTATGACCCACCCTGACTCCAGGAGACCATAACCAGTTCCACCTTTGTGCTTTAGGAGGGCTGCAAGCAATTCAAGATGGTATTTGAGCCATTGTACTGAAGGGTGAGATGACCACTGCCCAGGCAAGAATAGTGCAATTTTTAATCCAATTAAAATTTCCCTGACGTCCAAACCCCTTACTTCCATTTTGTTCTTCTTATAAAAAGGGTATTTTAGAATGGAATTTAGGGTGTGAACCTGCCATCTTCTCATATTGCCAGCCATCTCAGTAAAGCACCCATAAAGATTCAATCCCTGTCTCTGCTTATTGGGTTTGGTAAGTGACAGGAAGCAGGAACCCTTGGCCTTTTCCAGTTTTAGAAGGGTTTGGTAGTTGGCTCTTTAGAATGCCTTTATCAGGAACTGTTTCAGTGGAGTGCAAGCTCCATTTCAGTGATTTGGGGCAACATAGAAACAAGAAAGTAGAAACAAAGTAGCTTACTGAAACCTGAGCGTTAACACAAGAAAGAAAGGCAGGTATAGGACCAAAGGTCAGGGTTTTGTTTTGGTTTTAGTTTTAGATGGTAGACCACACGGGGCAATTAATGTCAGAGAAAGCAGAGCATTTCCTAGGAGAAGGTAAGATGTACTGGATTGGCTAAAAAGTCCAGTAAGTTTTTTCTACAAAATAAAAGATACACTTTCCATTTTCACCAATAACTTCATTGATTTGGATATTTTGAGTAGGTCAGCTATCTCCTGCATGGTATAAATTGATTTTTCTCAGTTAATGTCTTGATCTGATTACTATGAACTTCAACTAGAGCACTGTCGAGAAAGAAATCTCCAGCATGAAATTTCAAAAACCACTTCTGACACATTCAATCAATCACAATACCTTCTCTACAGACTGCACAAATCGTTTTTCTTGTGTTTCATTTGCACTTTTAACTTTCTTGAAATAATAAAGCATAATATGTTAAAAATGTTGAGGATTTTCTTCCAAATATAGAATGAACAACAAAGTAGAAGGGCAAATCTGAGAAAAGGAAAAGATACAATGTGATTCTATCTTTGAAATGAAAGGTGTAGATAAGGAACAGCTCAGAGAAAGCGCTTATGTCAGAGCGCTTAAGCAGAGTAAGTCAGAGGAGGGCAGGGAGAAGGTTTAGCAAAAAGTCCAGGCTGGAGGTCCCGCACAGAGATTATGCCAATAAGGAAGCCTGAGGACCGGCTCAAAGATACCAACTAGATATGAATTTTAAATTAACTCAGTCGTTTTCTGAATTCAAAGCAAAGAATTCCGGAGAAGCAAATACAAGGCAAAGAAAATAAATTCTCTTTATTGAAAATAGCCTTCATGGTGAAACAGTTTGTTGTGTCTGATCACAAAAGAAGGAAGACACAGAAATTCAGTAGAGATTGCAAGATGGACACTACAGAGCAAAATGAAAAAGCCTATACACCCCCAAAATTTTTAGCTAAAATCAAAATGCAGGCTTTTCTTAATTGTATATATTTTTTCTCTTTGAACAATATATTTATGGCACAATAATATTTTGTTTTTAAAATAGGTTGCTTAGACTAAGGTGGTACAGGGAAATAGTGAAAAGTAGTCAGATTTCAGATACCTTTTGAAGGTAGAACAGATAGACTTGTTAAAAGGTATATAGTCAAATAAAAAAAACCATAGATAAAATGTTAACAGAGGTTAGCTGGGTGATATAATTAAACATGATACTTCCTGTATTCTTTTTAAATTTTTGGAGTAATTTAGATAATTTAACTCAATTCTAAACAGAAGAATAAGATCTTGATATAAAAATTCAATACTAAAATGCATACAGTAAAAATGTTTAAGTTCCTCTTCAAACTCAAACCCCTTATCCCATACTCTTCCCTAGAGATCACTGCTGAACTACAGTGTTAAAGGGTTTCAAGCCCTTCCCACATGGCTTACTGTCATGTTTCTCAACCTTTCTTCTCTTTCTCTTTATTCAACTTTTCATTTCATTATGGACCTCCAAAGAGAAAACTAAATTAAATAATTAATGTGTACATACTCTATAATCATATAATTTACTTAATTTAATTTTAAATTTAACTTAGTTTCTCCCTACCTCCCCCCCCCCAAAAAAAAATTAAATAACTAAGGAATAGGATTTTGTAGGGCTGAGCTCCGGAGGCCACAAACCACCATAATATCCAAGATTATTTTATATCGCCCTTCTCCCCTCAGAAACAGAACTATTTCTCCCCCTTAGTGTCAATACTGTCCTTATTAAGAATGTAGGGTGCACTGATGTTTTAAATACACTGGTACGGTTCATACCAAATCCTACTCATACCAAACCATGCTCTCTCCATAAAACTGTCTTTTCCCTTGGCTTCCCTGGCCATACTCTCTCTGGTTTCATGCCCCTCTTGAGATACTTCGTCTTCATTGCTTCCTCTGTTACAGTGTTTCCAAAACTCACCATGTAAAATATTTTTAATGTACACTCTAATATATGCTTACTTGTTTCAAAATTATATACAAATATTCCCACAGCAATAAAATACGTACAATATAAAACATACAAAAATATTTAAAGGATAAGACATTTTAAATGTAGAGACAGAAATTATAACTATCCTTTTCCACATCAAAATATATCTACCATCTTGGAAAACTGAGTTTTATGTGAATTTTGTAAGTTGAATTTCCTTCAGACTCTGTCTAGGTACATATATTTTTTCTATATGTCACAGGTAGGTACAGGTAACCAGGTTCTTGGTGATTGGAACAAAGATTTGAACCAAACACCCAGAGTTTATAGCAGACAACATGGGAGCAGACCAACTCTAGGCAGAGACTGACCTCACTGGCTCAAGAGACTCTATTCTCATAGGGCGAATCCACCCTGGATAGTTTGGGTGGCCTTTTACTGCGCATGTACAGGTAGCTGTATTACTTTAAAGCTACTGCGCAAGTGGTCTCCCATGGTTTTCCCTTATTGGCCCCCAGAGAAAGGGTTGTACAATGTTATCGAATGGACCTCACCTTCTCCTGGGGTTCCCCTGTACTACATTCACTTTGCCCACCACCAGGGAATTATAGCTCTCCATGTTAGAGATTGGTGAAAAAAAAAGGAATTACTTATTCAAGTTATATAGACTTTGTAAAGGAAAAAGCCAAATGCCATTTTTTTAAAGCTGAACCAATAACCTCTGCTTTCCCTTCTGTAAGCCTGCTTGGCACGCCGAAACCACAGACATCCACCTGCCCAGCAGCCTTAGGCAGGAAACTCTGCAAAAAGGGCTGCTGAGCAAGCTGAAAACTGCTAGCCCACTCGTCACTCACTCCCACCTGTCCTGCTGTATAAAAAGGAAATGAAATAGAAGTTTGCCACCCAGACTTTGGGAGACTACTCCTCTGGGGCCACATGCGTAATAAAGCTCCCTTCGTCACTCTCTGTCCCGCTGAGTCATTCTGGTGCCTGGTTTTCTGCAAGACTTAAGAGAATGACTTAATGTTTTCCTTAAAATCCCAAAGTCACTTAAAACACCCACAAACGTACAGTCCTTCCATCCCCTGCTTTGCCCAGTCTGGGGTAACATCTCCAGAAAATAAATATAAGTCCATGGCTCAGGTAGCCCCAGGTTCTTCCCAGTAATCTGCACTTGGCTGGCAGGCCTCCCTCCATTCCTGGCACCATCAGCTGTGTCGCCAGGATCTCCAGTTCTTATTCTAAAACCACATGACACCTTCTCATGGTCCATCAGTAAGAGTCCTTTCACCCCTTTCCTTCCTGCAGCATCTCTCCTGCACTTTTCCAAACTGCTAAGAGAGAGCTCTGCATCAGTGCTACATCTTGCTTTCTAGCTTCCTCGGCTGCATGGAAAAGGGAGACCCAAAGACTCATGGTTCTCACCTGCTAAAGCCTCACATTTGTCTCTATTAAAGCAGCATGGTTCCTCTGCCAGAGTCATGTGGTGATTCTTGTCATGGCTGACACACCTGGGTTTAAATCCCAGCACCAATCTTCCTCTGCAGTCCCATTTCCGACTCCTCCCACAATCATCTACACTCGCCAGCATTCCCGAATCTTTCCAGCTTTTCTGGGCTGCCATAGTAAGTTCGGGCAGGCATGGCCCTATGGTGTGGAGCCAACCATCTCCAAGCTCTCACACTGGCACTGTAACCAGGGGGAGTTGCCTCACAGTTACATCCTGGGTGGAAGTCGCACCCTTCTCCCTAACTCAAAGCACAGCCACAGCTATTTAACACATCTATGAAATCAGTTAAAGGTTATAGAGATGTTAAATGACTGTTCTAGAGGTTATCTGCAAAACTGTTGCTATGCAAAACAGCTCAATGGCCCTGCTCCCTGTGTCCCATTCCCCAGTGCAAACTCCTGGGGGTGGGGACATCCCATATCTTTAATAGTTCTGGATCCCATTACAAATCCTTCTTTTGGGCACGCCCTGATCATACCCTCTTACAAAACATAGCAAACCTCATCTATTATCATGGCTTGGATTGCCATCTATGAGCTGCTGTCTCCCAAATTTTATGTCTCTAGCATAGGCCTCTCTTCTGAGCTCCAAAACCACATATTAAATTGCCTCACTGACCTCTTCATTTGAATGTTACATGAGAACTTGAATATAGAGCTCCTCATCTTTCCTATCAGAAGTCCTTCTCACCTTATGCTCTCAAATGAAGTCATTACTATCTATGAGGAATCCCTGTCAAACCAAAATTAGTGGTGTCATCCTTGATACCTTCTCTTTCATTGCACCACCTCTACTCTATCACTAAGATGTCAGTTTTATCTCCTGAATAATTCTCAAATCAGTCCACTTGCCTCCATTTTACTGTCGTCAACATAAATTACTTTATAGACTGAAGTCTATTCCTACAAAATGCATATGTGGAAGTCCTAACCTCCTATACCTGGCCATATTTGGAGATAGGGTCTTCAAAAAAGTAATTAAAGAAAAAGGGGGTGACTAGCATGGGCCTTAATCCATTGTGACAGGCACCCTTACAAGAAGAGAAAATCTGAACGCAAAAACATACGGAAGGAAGGCAATGTGAAGATAAGGGAGAAGATAGCTGTGGCCATTTGTACTCAAGTCTTCGTGTGGATATAGTCTTTCATTTGTATTGGATTAATACGTAGGGGTATATTGCTGAGGCACATGTTACATGTTTGTCTCTTTAGAAAACTGTCAAACTATCTTCCAAAATGTTTGTACAATTTTACATTTCCCATCAGCATTATATATGAGTTACAATAGCTGCTCCACATCCTCAACAGACACCAACACTTGGTATGGTGAATTCTTTTAAATTTTATTTATTTCACATCTATCTATAAAGTGTCTACTCAAATTTTTTGGCCTATTTTTAAACTAATTTTATGGTATTCTTATTTAGTTTTGAAAATTTTTAGACACAGTTTCCCAGTCTATGCCTTGAATACTCTCATTAAAGTATTTTGGTGAACAGCAATTCTTAACTTTTAGTAAGTCCAAAATGCCTGCGTTGTTTCTTTTATGAATACAGCTTTTGACGTTGCACGTAAGAAATCTTTGCCTACCTCATGGTCACAAAGTTTTATTCTGTTTTCTTGTATAAGTTTTATATTTTTAGGTTTTACATTTGGGTAGCCAAATGTTTCAGCACTATTTGTTAAAAAGAGTATTATATCACTACTGAATTACCTTTGCTATTTTTTTCATACAAGTATTTTTTGGGCTCCATTCTGAATCAATGATCTGACTTTATGTTAACCCTACACTTTTTAAGTACTGTAGTTTTTTTGTTTCTTTTAAAATCCTCACCCTATGATATGTTTATTGATTTTAGAGAGAGACAGACAGACATCAATGTGAGAAACACTGATTGGCTGGCTCCCATACCTCTCTGACCAGGGAGAAGTTGCAAACCACAACGTAGGCATGTGCCCTGACCAGCAATTGAACCTGCGAACTTTCAGTGTACAGGCTGATACTCCAACTAACTGAACAACCCAGCCGGGGCTTAAATACTGTACTTTTATAATAAATCTTGGAATTAGGTATTGCTGCTCTCCAGTTTTGCTTTTCTTTGTCAAAGTTATGTTGGAGACTACAGGTTCTTTGTATTTCTATTTAAATTTTGAAATCAACTTGTCAATTTATCCAAAACACTTGTGGAGATTATAGATCAATTAAAGAATGAACATTTTAACTACAGTGAGGTGTAATCAAGTCATAAATACCTCTATTTATTTAGGTCTTTATTACTTTTTATCAACAATATTTACACTTTTTAGGGAACAAGAGTTGTTCCTCTCTCTTTTTTAAAAAAAATATTTTATTTATTTTTAGAGAAAAGGGAAGGGACGGAGAGAGAGGGAGAGAAATATTAATGTGTGGTTGCCTCTTGTGCACCCCCTACTGGGGACCTGGCCCACACCCCAGGCACCACCCTGACTGGGAATCCCAACAGGTGACCCTTTGTTTCGCAGGCTGGTGCTCAATCCACTGAGCCACACCAGCCAGGGCTGCTCCTCTCTTAACAGATTCATTTCAATGCATTTCTTATTCTTTGACATTACTATATATGTAATTATTAAATTTTAGTTCTCAATTACATATTACTAATTATACAGAGAAGTACGCCTGATTCTTGTATACTGACCCTGCATTCTGTAATCTTGCAAAATATCACTTATTAGTTCTAGTCACTTTCTTGTAGATGTGATCAAATTATTTACATACATGATCATGTCATCTGCAAACCAAGACCATTTTACTTTCCCCTTTCTAAGCTGAAGTATTTTATTTCTTTTTCTTATTCATTGTACTAGCTAGGATAATGTTAATAGAACTAGTGAGAGCTGAAAGAAATCCTGTTTTCTCCCTAATTTTAGGAAATAAGCAATCTGTCTTCTCCATAATGTATGATTTTTTACCTGTTCATTGTTCATGAATGCCCGTTAGCAGGATGAGAAAGCTCCTTTCTATTACTAGTTGGCTGAAAGTTCTTATCAGGAATGGATGCTGCATTTTTAACATGGCTTTTCTGCATGTATTGAGATGTCAATATTTTTTCTTTTGCTTTTGCTTGCTGGCTTTCCTTTCCTAATTAGTTTTATAATAAAACCTCATTTAATCCTGCATGTATTTTACCCTCTCATATTTCCCATACTGTTGTCCTTATGCTACATAATGGGCAATTTAATCAACTCTACTTGCCAAGCTGCTAATTCATTCTTTGGTTTTGTGCAATATCTGTGTAATACATTTGCTACATTTTTTATTTCACTAAATTTATTTTTAATTTATAAATGTTCTATTAGGCTTCTTTTTATATCTGAATGGCTTTTTGAACAGTAACTTCTTTCTCATTTTTTATTCCATCCTTTTTGTATACAAGTTTTTAAATATATTTTATTGATTATGCTATTACAGTTGTCCCATTCCCACCCCATTATTTCCCTCCGCCATGCACCACTCTCCCACCCCCATTCCTCCTCTTAGCTCATGTCCATGGGTTGTATGTATAAATTCTTTGGCTTCTTCATTTCCTATACTGTTCTTTACAACCCAATGGTTATTCTGTACTTCTTATTCCCTGTACCATTTCCCCCCATTCTCACTACTCTCCCTCCCTACTGACAGCCCTCCATATGATCTCCATTTCTGCGATTCTGTTCCCCTTCTAGTTGTTTGCTTAGTTTGTTTTTTTTGTTGTTGTTGATAGCTTAAGTTTGTTATCATTTTATTCTTCATATTTTTTGCCATCTTTCTTTTCTTAAATAAGTCCCTTTAACAATTCATATAATAAGAGCTTGGTGATAATGAACTACTTTAAGTTGACCTTATCTGGGAAGCTCTTTATCTGCCTGTCCATTCTAAATGAAAGCTTTGCTGGATAGAGTAATCCTGGATGTAGGTCCTTGCCTTTCATGACTTAGAATATCTCTTTCTAGGCTCTTCTTGCCTATAAGGTTTCTTTTGAGAAATCAGCTAATAGTCTTATGGGATCTCTTTTGTAGGTAACTGTCTCCTTTTCTCTTGCTGCTTTTAATATTCTCTCCTCTCTAATCTTGGGTAATTTCATTATGATGTGCCTTGGTGTGTGTTTCCTTAAGTCCTGCTTATTTGGGACTCTCTGAGCTTCCTCGACTTCCTGGAAGTCTATTTCTTTGTCAGATTGAGGGAGTACTCCTTCATTATTTTATCAAATAAGTTTCCAATTTCATGTTCTCTTCTCCTTCTGGCACCCCTATGATTCGGACGTTGGAATGTTTAAAGTTGTCCCAAAGGTTCTTAAGCCTCTCCTCATTTTTTTGAATTCTTGTTTCTTCATTTTTTAAAGATATTTACTTTTAGAGAGAGGAAGGAAGGGAGGAGGATAGGGAGAGAAACATCAATGTGTGGTTGCCTCTAGTATGCCACCAACTGGGTACCTGGCCCACAACCAAGGTATGCACCCTAAACTGGGAAACTAACCAGCGATCCTTTGGTTCGCTGGCACTTAATCCACTGAGCCACACCTGTCAGGGCTGTTTCTTCCTTCTGTTCTGATTGAATGTTTATTTCTTTCTTCTGGTCCAAATTGTTGATTTGAGTCTCAGTTTCCTTCCCTTCACTGTTGGTTCCCTATATATTTTCCTTTATTTTGCTTTGCATAGCCTTCACTTTTTTCTCCATTTTGCAACCATACTCAACCATTTCTGTGAACATCCTGATTACAAATGTTTTGAACTATGCATCTGATAGGTTAGCTATCTATTCATCACTTAGTTCTAGTTTGGAGCTTTGATCTGTTCTTTCATTTGGGCCATATTTCTTTTGTCTTGGCACATCTGTTACATTGTAAGGGGCAGAGCCTTAGGTGTTCACCAGGGCAGGGCAACATACTTCACTCCGTAGTGACTCTGTATGTGGGGGAGAGGTCACAGAGGGAACAACACGGCTTTCTTGGCTCTTGCTTGCTTTTAGTCACTTCCTCTGCTACCCACAAGCAAATTGTGTCCTTTTGGTGCTGACTCCTGGGTTGGTGGGTTTGTGTATGTTCTGTAACCCTGTGGGTCTCTCCAATGCTCTCCTGTGAGGCTGGGAGTTCCTCCTGCTGCTGCAACCCCCACAGGTTTTTCCCACCAGAGGTTTTGAGGCTTCATTTCTCCACCCTGGAACCCTGGGTTGCAGTCTGTCTCACTTCCCAGTTGTTCCTCCTGGTTTATCTGCATGTGATTGTGGGACCTTCCAGTCTGCCAGCCACCACCTTGCCTGCTTGGTTCCCCAGCTGCTGCTTTGCCCCAGGTCCTCTCTGCCACAGCTGCCTTTCTCCACCCCTCATACCAGCCTTAACGAACGTTTCTTCTTTAACTCCTTGCTTGTCGGACTTCCATACAGTTCGATTTTTTGGCAGCTCCTGTTATTTTTTGTTTGTAAATTTGTTGTTATCCTTCTTTTGGTTGTGAGAAGAGGTAAAATTGTACCTACCTATGCCTCCATCTTGGCCAGAAGTCTCCCACTCTTTATTTTTTAAACATATAGAGATATTTTAAGTTTTTATCAGATGATTATTTACTTTCAAGTCCATAGTGTCCTTTAAAAGTTCTTTAGCAGTGTAAAATCTCTCTCGCACTGTCTTTATTTTTCCTACAGACTGTCAGTACCAGCTTCTAGTTTATTTATAGGATCGATGATTTTTTTACTGTGAGCTCATATTTGGCTGACCTTAATGTTGTGTGGAGAATTCTGATGGCTGAAACTGGAAATGCTTCCCTCTGCAGACGATCTGAGTTTGTTTTTTGTGGGAGTGAAATACTGTAACTGAGGACCATGTTAGCCACTGCAACCGTGCCCAGCTTTGTGCAAGACTATCTAGTTTATTCTTTTAGCTTGTTAGAGTCCAGAGTTTACTGGACTAATCCCGGCATTGACATGAACCAAATGTTCATGTCCGAACCTGGGACAACAACAGCTTATGCAATGACTTATAGCTCAGAAATCTCCATTATAGTTTCAACTATTTTATCTGCTTGTGTATATGCATATGTTTATCTGCTTATGTATACATGCCCCTCAGAAATTCTCTTACTTTTTGGAGGTCCAACAATGGATTTAAAAATATGCTTTTCTAATTTATCTAGAATTTGTTTGTTCTGTAGTGAGAGGACCCTTAAGACTATCTAGTCCCTAAACCAATAAAAGTGTAAATCTTCTAACCTTTATAGATAAGAATCTTATTTGTAGATAATAATCTAACTTAAATATTTAACTGGCTATTGGTACCTGATTTTTTTAAAATTAAATGAGATGCCAAAGATAAACTGAACATTTTTCTTACAAAATTAAAAAGATTTCATATTTGGGTATTCTAAAATTTTTCTAAGTTTCTAATGCTATCATGACATCATTTGCTATGTCTAAAAAAGAAAAAAACATTAAATTTCATAGTTAAAATTCTCATTATTACTATAGCTGCTCAAAATGCTGAACACATTCCAGATTTAGCCTAATACATCCTACACACATGATTACAAGATTCTGTTCAATGATAAAAATTGCTGGCTTAGAAAATGAAAGTATAACTATATTCCCACATACTGCTAAACTGGCTTAATTCCACAGATGAGAATCTAAAACCTGTTTTTTACTATGTGGATCCTGAATAATTTGTCAATAATTTTCCTCACCCACTTTCAAATGAAGTGTTAAATAACACTTATGATTATATAGTCATACTCTAACTCAACTGGTTTTAAAAAATACCTAAATTTTTAATGTCTAAAAAATAAAGTCTAAAATACCAATTTAAAATCAAATTGTTATTCATTCAAATAAACTACAGATAATTCAATATAGAAAGAGGAAAAAAGTATATTCCACATTTAAATGTTAAGTAATTAATTTGATTAATAGGTGTGAATGTGTTTTCAAACTGCTTGATGAATAGGTATGAAAATAGCTAATTTTACAAGTTTACAAGGTATTTGTTAAACAGAAATAAAATTAGTCATCTTAACTAAGTAAAAGCTTTGAAAAGGTTCTACATTTAAATTACATTCCTAAGATTTATTATAGCCAATATAATTGGTCCAGTTCTATTTTATACTCAACCCATTTATACAAACTTTGATGTATTCTTTAATAACGTGATGAATATCTACTGCAAGACCTTGTGAGCTAATAAAACATCACAGAAACTACCATCAGGTAAAATTTTCTTCTCTTCTTGAATATTCTTTAAGATTAGCCTCTGAATACTACTAATATGTACTCTCTGTCATCTAGAATAAAATATCTTGCAAACATCAAGGCAGACTGGGCAATATTAATTTGAAAAGAAAAGATTTAAAGTCAACTTTTTATTGGCCTAATAAAAGTATATGTGACTTAACAATTTTCACAAGATCTCATAGACTGGAACCAAGGAATATCATTTTCATTGTTTTTATGGTTTCAAAATTAACAAATGTTAAACCATAAACCCATGATTCCTTAGTGAAGTGAGACATACAGTTGGGACACGTTCATAGTAAATCCTTGATACTGTCTTATTTAAGGAAGCATCATTTCTTAAATTTCCAATACTCTGAATCAATGTACATGCATATCATGTTATTAGAACTGTTAAACAAAACTGACCTCCTTTTTAAAAAAATTGATTTGAGAGAGAAGGAGGCGGGGAGAGAGGTGGGGAGAAAGAGAGATCAGTTTGTTGTTCTACTTATTTTTACATTCACTGGTTGTTTCTTGTATGTGCCCTGGCTATGAATACAACCTGCAACCTTGGCGTATTGGGACAATGCTCTAACCAACTGAACTACCCAGCCAGGGTCAAAGCTGACTTTTTCACATGGCAGGATTCTGTATTACCTAGCACCTGGCAAGTTTAAGATCCCTAGATAAAAATTTCAAGTTTTAAAAACAAAACATTGAAATAATCATGATAGCAAATTATTGAGCCATCCTTTGAATTAAGTCTACATTATTTCATTTTCCCTCAGAATGCCACAGTTTAGTAAGCAGTATTACCATCGTCATTTGATATTCGATGTTCTGAAAGATTACAGACCCGACCCATGGTTGCATAATCAACAGAACAATGCTTAGCTCTCTCTGTACCAAGGTACAAGGCCCCAGTTCACTCTACTATCCTGCCTTTGGCACTATAGGTATTCAAAAAGGAAATCTTTAAGATTTGCCTTTCCCAATACTAAAAAAACTATACTTAATCTTACAAAGATATTTTAACAAATTTTAAGCACCTGGATTAACTATAACATACAAATATTAAATAATAAGCATGGCAAGACTTTATTCCTAAAGATAACGTCTTACAGCCTTAATTAATGAAGATATTTTACCATAAATTAATTTTTGAAAAGTCTATAGGGAAATACAAATTAAAATTAACGACATACCACCATTTACCTATTAAAATAGCTAAAATCTGTGCCCTGGCTGGTGTAGCTCAGTGGATTGAGCGCAGGCCTGCAAACCAGAATATCGCAGTTCAATTCCCAGTCAGGGCACATGCCTGGGTTGCAGGCCAGTCCTCAGCAGGGGACACACGAGAAGCAACCATACATTGATATTTCTCTCCTTCCCTTCCCCTCTAAAGATAAATAAATAAAATCTTTAAAAAAATAGCTAAAATCTAAAACAGTGACAATACCAAATGCCAGTGATGATGGAGCAACAATTCTGTTTTCTTTGCTAGTGGGAATGCAAAATAATACATCAGTATTTGGAAGACAGTTTGGCGATTTCTTATAAAACTAAATGTGGTCTAACAATATGATCCAGCAAGCTTATTCCTCAGTATTTACTAGAGTGTGTCAAGAACTTATTTCCACACAAAAATCTGGATATGAATGTCTACAGCAGTTTTAGTCATAATTGCCAAAAAAATGGAAGCTACAAGATGTCTTTCAGTAAGTGAATAAACAATGTACATCCATACAGAGGAATATTATTCAGTAATAAAAAGAACTGAGCAATCAAGCCACAAAAACACATGAAGGAACCTTAAATGCAAATTACTCAGTGAAATAAACCAGTCTGAAAAGGCTATCTATTATGTGGTTCTGATTATATGACATTCTGAAAAAGGCAAGCCAATAAAAACAGTAAAAAGATGAGTGCTTATCAGGAGTTAGGGAGAGAAGTGGGAGAAGAGTGAGCTGGCAGGGCACAAGGGGTTTCTCCGGAAGTGAAACTCCTGAACCTATTTTGTGCAACACTAGAAAGCTGGGTACATGACACTGTGCATTTATAGTGTGCGCCTTGCATTGGTAGGGCACATTTGTTACAACTGACAACCATTATTAATTAATTCATTATTATGAACTGAAGTCCACAGTTTACATTAAGGTAATAAGTTCACTGTATTATACAGTTCTGTGGGGTTTTCATAATGCATAATGGATGTTATGGTAACCTAAGTAACAGATGTACTTTCTGCTCAATTTTTTATAAACCTCAGGAAAAAATTAAACACTATTAATTATTTTAAAATCCATAGGTTATGAACTATGGCAAAAGGATAATAATTATAAAAATTTTTAACAAACATGCAAAATACATTTTTTGTAAAAGTAACACAAGTGGTAAGAATACATCAAAATATGGAAATTCCATCACAGTTTATAGAGAAATACAGAAGCATTAAAATCAAATGTTTTAAAAACAAAGAAACCCTGAGAAATGGATTCTTAATTTTCCTACTGACATGAAATTACTAGTGTAAACTCTGTTTATATTCCATATTATAAATGAAAGAGAAAGTATTTATTAGTTTAGCTTTTAGTGAATTTCAAAATATGTACTACTTCTTAGAAAAATTTAATACATAATATTTAAAAATCTGTTCTATGTAAATCTCATTTTTAAAAGATATTTACTAGAAATACTCTCCCTAGAAAAAAAAGAATTAATTAATTTCTAGAAAGAGAGTACATAGCATAATTCAATATTGTTTTATCTTAAATTATTTACACATTTTGGTTTTTTAAAAGAACATTCACAGGTTTAAAAAGCTAAACCACTAAATTGGAAAGAATTTCAATACCAGAATATATCCTTCTTAAAAATCTTGAAGATGCAAAAACTTGTAGTCTATGGACATTCTGTTCACAACCTTTTCCTCATAAAGAGATTAACAGATGATGTTGAGATCACATCTTGACCTAGACATTGTTCTTTTATATCCAAGACACCAGAAATACATACAATCACCTACAAAGGTTTAACATTTTCTGAAGATATTAAGGGGTAGGGCCTCAAATCATTCTAAAAATCTGACACTTTAAAAAGGGTTTTACTGCCATTGAACATTGTTTTAACTAAATAATGTTCTAGGTTAGTTATAAATTTAGTAAAAATATTTGTTTACAGCTTTATCAGTGAAGATCATTGTAAAGAAATTACAGTAAATATAGTGAAACTTACGTGCTATCTTTGTAATATGTAACAAATATTTTCCTTGCCCTGGAATTCCCAAGCAACAGCAAGATCTGCTTTTTTTGCTGGTGGGAACACAAATGATACAGCCATGCTGGAAGACAGTTTTGCAATTTCTTACAAAGCTAAGTATGATTGCAAGGTCAAAAGTAATTTTAGACTCTTCATGAAAGATTGATATTTTCTAAATAAAGGTAAGTACACAGAATTCCAAAAGGAACTATTTTTTCATAAATAATACCCTAAAAGAACAAATATCAAGTAAACTAGAAATCTGCTTTAAAATTTACATATAAATATAAATATGTATATTATGCATGGCTGTAAACTTAAACAGATTGACAGCAGTTTTTGAAAACACTGGATGTTTGAGAGCAATCTTCATTACATTTTATTAAATAAGAAATTTTGCTAAGTAAACAAAAAGGGTACTGAGATGAAATTGCATGATCCTACTCCCTGTTTAACTGGTAGCAGTTCACACACCTTCAGACCAGACCCACGTGGACTGCCAGTGTCCAGTCACTGTAACAACTTTACCCTGATGCCAATCAATAAAGCTTTTAACACCGAGACTTTGGTCAACACTGTGCTATTGCAAATATAAAGCCTCTTCAAATGGCATTATTCCTTTTCTGTCATTTTTAGACTCTCTTAAATAAAATTATTTCATTATAATTGTTCACGTGTTGTTAGTAGAATATTAAGAAAATATATACAAAAAGAAACAAAAATATACAAAAGATGAGCCAATAAAGGCTTAGAACCAAGATACCCCACATAAAAACTAAATTAATCTGTGTAGAAAGATGACCAAAATCAGGAGAAATGAATAATAATATTTCATGTGCAGCAAGTAGCTTGCCTATAAAAATGAAGACCTGATATTAGCAATCCCTTCTACTAGAAAATGTAAAAAACTAATAACTATCTATACAAATTGCCAAAAGCACCTTATTCTTTCTTTCACACAATTAAAAGCCAAATACGAAGGACGGTAATGTAAGTAGGTATGTACTAATGTACTAAGTATATGTGCAGAAAAAGTTAACATAGCAGGTCCATATTTAAAAGCGCCTACTAACAATATGATCCTTGCCTGGCATGAGACTTGGGTTTTGCCAGGGTCCCCATGATTCTCTGAGAGGAATGCTCACTGAATATAAAGTGTTTATAAAAATAATGTGGTTTATGCTGAACACCTGCTTTTCTTTGGAGGGGTCTAGAATTTTAGTATGTGCTAGACACTGACTCCTGATGAAAATCCTGGACTGCTAGGCTCAAAACAAGATTCCCTGGAAGACAGTACTTGTATGTGGTCAGAACCTACGGCTGAGGAACGAGGAGTGTCAACTCCACTGGGAGAGGACTCTTGGAAGCTTGCACCTGGCCTCCTCTGGACTTTACCATATGGCTGCACATTTTCCCTTTGCTAGTTTTGCTTCATGTACTTTCACTATAATACATCACAGCCACCAGCATGACTATCTGATGAGTGCTGTGAAAGCCGCCAATGAATCACCAAAACTTAAGGTACTTCTGGAAATCTCCAACATGATATATAAAATATTTAAAATTTTGAACTACAAAGGAAACTACTTATACCATGACACTAGAACCTTAGAGAAATTTTTCCTTTGGAGCCCCAGGTGTTAATATTTAATAATGAATAATCAGTTATTCTATTAGTCATTATCAAAAACATATCAAAATGAATGAATAAAATGTAGAGTTAGGGTTTCCTAAGCACAGAATGAAACCTTACTGCTCATGAGGCCAGCAAATCTGTGGACAACAGGAGGGGTTTCAGAATTCGGAACATGGGTACAACTATGTCCCACTGAGGAGAAATTAATAGCTGAAGGGATCCTATGTCTTCAGTGAGGACTTCATAAGACATTATAACAACCACTAAATAAATTACTTATTTACAATGTTTAAAATGTTTCACCAAATTCTCAAGTGGAACTTTAAAAGATATTTACAATAAGTCATTATATTAAAGAAAAAGGGACTTCCACCAAGATGGAGGCCTAGGTGGAAACACTGTGCCTTCGCCCACAACCAAGTTTGAATACAACAAAGGTTTGGAAAACAAAGATGCAGCCAAAGAACAGAATATTGAACTATACGGAAGTCCGACGACAACAAACCATTCAACCAGACGGGTAAGAGGAGGGTAGCCAGCAGCGGAGCGGAGACAGGCAAGAAAGATCCCCCGACCCCAGGCGCCCAGGCATCCCCATGTCAGGCTGACCCAGTGAGGGCTCGGGGCAGCGGGCTGGCTGTGGTCACACATTCACCTGCAGATAAACCAGCAGAGGAGTGAGCAGTGAGACAAACCACGCAGGCCCCAGTGGGCGAACTCAGTGGCGGGCTGACTGCGGTCGCACAGTCACACGCAATGGAACAGACCATGCGGCCCAAGGTGGCGGCGGGAGGGAGCAGAGAGGGCCCGCCATTGCTTTCCTTTGGCCCTGCCCCCACATACAGCGTCACAACCCAGCCACTGACTGGCCGGGCCCTGGTGAACACCTAGGGCTCTGCTCCTCCTATGTAACAGGCACGAACAGTCCAAAATATGGCTCAAGAAGAACTCAAAACCCCAGAGCCGATAACTCTAAGTGACAAAGAAATAACAAACCTCTCAGATGCACAATTCAAGACACTGGTGATCAGGAGGCTCACAGAACTGGTTGATTTTAACCACAAATTAGAGGAACATATGAAGGCTAAAGTAATTGAAATGAAGGGAGATGCACAGGAAACCAATAGTGATGGAAAGGAAACAGGGACTCAAATCAAGGGGGTGGACCAGAAGGAAGGAAGAAATGCCCAAACAGGAAAAAGTGAAGTTACAAGAATTCAAAAAAAATGGGGAGAGGCTTAAGAACCTCCAGGACATCTTTAAATGTTCCAACATCTAAATTATTGGGGTGTCAGAAGGGGAAGAGGAACAGCCATGAGTGGAAAACTTATATGAACAAATAATAAAGGAGAACTTCCCCAGTCTGGAAAAGGAAATAGACTTCCAGGAAATCCAGGAACCTCAGAGAGTCCCAAAGAAGTTGGACCCAAGAAAGAACACACCAAGGCACATCATAATTACATTAGCCAAGATTCAAATGAAGGAGAGAATCCTAGAAGCAGCAAGAGATAAGGGCACAGTCACCTACAAAGGAGTTCCCATCAGACTGTCAGCTGATTTCTCAAAAGAAACCTTACAGGCAAGAAGGGGCTGGAAAGAAGTATTCCAAGTCATGAAATCTAAAGACCTACATCCAAGATTGCTCTATCCAGCAAAGCTTTCATTTAGAATGGAAGGGCAGATAAAGTGCCTCCCAGATACGGTCAAGTACAAGGAGTTCATCATCACCAAGTCCTTATTATATGAAATGTTAAAGGGACTTACCTAAGAAAAAGAAGGTGAAAAATATTAACAGTGAAAGGACAGCAAACTCACAGTTATTAACAACCACACCTAAAACAAAAGCAAACCAAGAGGACAGCTAGATCAGGAGTGGAACCATAGAAATGAAGAACACATGGAGGGTTAGCAACAGGGGAGTGGGAGGAGGAGAAGGGGGGAGAAGGCACAGATAATAGCATAGACAGTAGGTAGAAAATAGATAGGGGGGACGGCAAGAATAGTAGGGGAAATATAGAATCTAAAGAACTTGAGACATGTGGTCATAAACTAAAGGGGGGAATGGTGGGAGAAGAGGTGTGCAGGGTGGACGGGAATGAAGGGAGGGACTAGAACAACCGTAATGATATAATCAATAAAAATATATTTAAAAAAAGAAAAAGGGAAAATATTATATGAATTTCAGAAACTATTCTATATATAGTATTACACAAGAAGCCACTCAATAAACAAATGCCTTTATACATGTATTGCCTAAAATATTTGTGGTTTTCAAGAAATATACTTATTTTCCTGTATCTATTTGACATATGTCCTTACTGTAAGATAGAAACACAAATAACACTCACTCATTATCTCCTTACATTCTTCAATGAAAAGAGAAGGATATTTTCATGTAAACATACCTTAACTATTTCTTCAATGAAACAAATGTGAGAAACAGGATCTCTTTTCTTGGTTAATATTTTTTGTAGATGTTGAACCTAAAAAGGGGAAGAGAGGGGAAAATGTAGGTAATTGGGATTTTCAAATGAAACAAGTGGAAAGAGTAGGCACCAGAAAAAGCAAGGGAAAGGAAATGACATTTTGTCAGAACCTTTCTATACATGATAATCAGCTAAATGTAGTTATTTTGAATGCTCAGAGATTTTAAGACACCTGCCCTAGGTCACCCAACTTGAGATGCCCTGGAGTTAATCTATAATTAATGTTCTTCTCACTCTCTAAAAAAATTTACCTGCCCACAGACAGTACAAATATGATCCACAAGTTTCTCCATATTGGTCCAGAGGGAGGCACGGAAAGCAGCAGTGTTTCCTGGGGCTGGCATGGTGGATCGTCCGGGTCCCCCTGTTCATGTGAGAAAGAAATAGAAAAAAAATTTCCAAGTATAACAATTACATGTTATTATAAAAATCTAAAAAAATAGGAGTCCCTATTTCTTTCAGAAATAGTTTCTTATAAGTAACGTAATAATCTTAGCCTTTTTTGTTTCAGAAGGAAAGGGAGGCCCTGAATGGGTGGCTCAGTTGGTTACAGCATCAACCCGATACACCAAGCTTGTGGGTTCAATGGTCAGAGCACATATAAGCAGCAACCGGTAGAGGCATAAGTAAGTGGGACAACAAGTAGATGTCTCTCTCTCTCTCCCCCTTCCTCTTCCCCCATCCCCCCCCCCCGCCCCGCCGCCCTGCTGCATGCCTACAGGCAGGAAGGATAATACAAAAAAAGATTAATGAAGATGGTTTCCTAAAAGGGGAAGTGGAAGTGGTGGAATGTAGTACCCAGATGAAAGCAATAGGGATAGAAGTAATAAATCTTTGTGAGCCATGTAAATATTTTAGATATTTCAAAATAAGCTTGAATTTTAGAAGGATAAAAAAGCAACTCTAAAACTAAAACTAAATGCAAATAAATCAGAAACAAAACTAACTGTACTTCAAATTGCTAATGTAAAAACACACAGGGTAAAACAAATAGTTGGCGTGGATTATTTATTTATTTTTAAGATTTTATTTATTTATTTTTTAGAGAGGCAGAAAGGGAGGGAGAGAAATATAAGTGTGTGGTTGCCTCTCACATGCCCCAACTGAAGACCTGGCCCACAACCCAGGCATGTGCCCTGACTGGGAATCGAACTGGTGACCCTTTGGTTCACAGGCCCGTGCTCAATCCACTGAGCTACACCACCAGCCTGGGTGGCATAATTTTTTTTAATCCTCACTGAAGGTTATGTTTATTGATTTGCAGTGGGGGTATAGGGAGGCAGGGGAGGAGAGAGAGGAAGGGTGGGGAGAAACATTGATCAGTTTCCTCCCCTTCACACCACAAAGGGGTATAAAACTTGCAACCTAGGCGTGGCCCTGACTGGAAATCAAATCCACAATCTTTTCATGTACAGGATAATGTTTCAATCAACCGAGCTACCTGGCCAGGCAAATTCTAGTAATTTTTAATTATAGAACCCTGGTAAAATATGTTTTAGGGGCAAAGAGAATTGCAAGGAAATACTGCACCTAGTAGATTTGTTGCTGGAGGTAGTATTGATGTAGAAAACCTGAAACTAAATTAGGTGTATTTTAGAGTAGAACAAATGAAGGTTCTCACTGCAAACAGAAGAAACATACAAATATATAACAGGGATTAGAGGTATTTCTCAGTTCTCTCCAATAAAAGAACAGAAAGACAATGACTCAATAGACATGAGCACACCTAATTCCCACATTTTGATTCATATGAACCATTTCCCAATAAAAGAAACCAGTGCCAATTGAAGAAAAAGGGTGATTCCATATCTGGAGCAGTGAACATAGAAGGTGAATGCATACATTCTGTGCCAGAGAGCAAAGAAGTGTTCCAAGTCAAATGGAGATATGTCCAAGGACATAAGAACTTGACTAATGGAGGTTTGCATAAAATAAAGTTGAAAACATTTGGCCATACAAAATAATACTAATCATAATGGATAACAAAACACTTATAATTGATAAGTTCATAGTAAAAAATCATGTTTAAAAGGATGGGAACTGTTTATAAAAGAAAGTCAGTTAATAAATGCAGATAAAATGATAGAATTTAAAAAGTCCCCACTTTGAAACTACTAGTAGAATAACAGAGAGAATGATTATTGTTGAGCACTAAAACATTGGGAGAAATGTTACAGGAAACAGGATATTCATATGGTCTCAAAGTATGTGCTACCGATTACTAATTACAAAGAAAAAAGAGTACTTTGACAGAGCAATCTGGCATATACCACAGTAACAAAGTGATTTCACTTAGCATCTGCAATTATGAGACAGATTTAACATAATTCTGACTTCCGGCCAAGATGGAGGCGTAGGTAGAAACACTGGGCCTCCTCGTATAACCAAGTTTAAATACAACAAAGTTTTAGTAAGAAAAACGCAACCAAAACATAGAAAACTGAACTGTACAGAAGTCGGACCAACAATGAACCATTCAGCCAGACCGGTAAGAGGGGCAGAGTCAGTGGCTGGAGGAGCAAGGTTGGGCAGGAAAGATCGGCCAGACTGCCCCAGGAGCACAGGCATCAGTCGGCAGATCCCAGGTGCGGGGTGGCAACAGGCGGACCCAGTGAGGGAGCAAGACAACTGGCTGACCCTGGTCACACAGTCACACACAGATAAACCAGGCGAAGGAGCAAACAGTGACACAGACCATGAAGGCTAGGGCCCCAGCAACGGGAATTAAAACTGAAAAGCACCAATTGGAAAAACTTTCAGGATCGAGGTGCTGGGAGAAGCACCCAGGCTCACAGAGAGTTTTTTGGAGAGACACACAGGGTCCTGGAGGGTGCACAGACCCACACACCTGGAAGCTGGCACCAGGGGATCCCGGTTTGCTTTCAGGAAGCAGCAGAGGGGACCGAGGTCCGAGAGAGAGCAAACAAATGCCATTGTCCCTCTCTGACCCCGCTGCCAAACACAGCGTCACACCCCAGCTACTGGGTTGTCCTACCCTGGTGAACACCTAAGGCTCTGCCCCTCATGCATAACAGGCACGAACAGACCAAAAAATTATGGCTCAAGCATAAGAAGAGCTCAAAAAAAAAGCCCCAGAGCCAATAACTCTAAGCGACCAAGAGATAGCCAACCTATCAGATGCACAGTTCAAAACACTGATCATCAGGATGCTCACAGAACTGGTTGATTTTAGTCACAAATTAGAGGAACAAATGAAGGTTAAACTAATTTAAATGAAGGGAAATGCACAGAAAACCAATAGTGATGGAAAGGAAACTGGGACTCAAATCAATGGAGTGGACCAGAAGGAAGAAAAAAAAATGACCAAACAGAAAAGAATGAAGAGACTAGAATTCAAAAAAATGAGGAGAGGCTTAGGAACCTCCAGGACATCTTGAAACGCTGCAACATCCTAATTATGGGGGTACCAAAAGGGGAAGAGGAAGAGCGACAAGTGGAACACTTATTTCAATGAATAATAAAGGAGAACATCTCCAATCTGGCAAAGGTAATAGACTTCCAGGAAGTCCCAAAGAAGACTCAGAGAGTCCCAAAGAAGTTGGAACCAAGGAGGAACACACCAAGGCATATCATAATTACATTAGCCAAGATTAAAATGAAGGGGAGAATCCTAGAAGCAGCAAGAAATAAGGGACAGTCACCTACAAAGGAGTTTCCATCAGATTGTCAGCTGATTTCTCAAAAGTGACCTTACAGGCAAGAAGGGGCTGGAAAGACATATTCCAAGTCATGAAATGCAAGGACCTACATCCAAGATTGCTCTATCCAGCAAAGTTTTCATTTAGAATGGAAGGACAGATAAAGTGCTTCTCAGATAAGATCAAATTCAAGGAGTTCATCATCACCAAGACCCTATTATATGAAATGTTAAAGGGACTTACCTAAGAAAAAGAAGGTGAAAAATATGAACAGTGAAAGGACAGCAAACTCGCAGTTATTAACAACCACACCTAAAACAAAAGCAGACTAAGAAGACAGCTAGATCAGGAGTGGAACCATAGAAATGGAGATCACATGGAGGGTTAGCAACAGGGGAGTGGGAGGAGGAGAAGGGGGGAGAAGATACAGAGAATAAGTAGCATAGACAGTAGGTAGAAAAGAGACAGGGGGGAGGGCAGGAATAGTAGGGAAAATATAAAATCTAAAGAACTTGAGACACGTGGTCATAAACTAAAGGGGGGAATGGTAGGAGAGTGGGTGTGCAGGGTCAAGGGGAATGAAGAGGGGGGAATGGGACAACTGTAGTGGCATAATCAATAAAATATATTAAAAAAACATAATTCTGGTGCTTCCTGATCTAATATAGTGAGGAATACACATCACCACTTTACCATTTTGTTTACTCTGTATGTATCATGAAGAAACAATCAGATAAATCCAGACAAACACAGATTGTGGGGGTTGGGGTTTTTGATTACAAGAAAGTAAAGGGACAAGATAACCAATAAGCATAATGCCAGATTGGTTTAAGTTGGGAGAAAAAAACAGTTACAAAAAACATTTTGGGAAACAACTAAAAATGTTGAATATGAATTATATGTTAAATAATATTAGTGCATCTGTTACATTTCTGGAGACTGATGTCTAAGAATATTACTGTATAAACACACACACAGCTATCCGTACAGGTTTAAAATGCTTCAACAAAAAGGGAAAGAATTTTAATCTCAAACTGAAAAGTATAAATTTCAATCCAAACTAAGCTCAAAAACCAGGCAGTACAAGAGCTCATCAGTGACTAGACAGTCTATCCTGCATTAAAGAAGGGCAAAAATCAAGAAAACAACAGTCTGTGTCTGTAAGCTAATTTCTTCAGTTTTTCAACAATTCTGTTTAGAAAAGAATTACCTGTACCTTTAGTAAAAAGATGCTCTGATAAGTTTTACTCTTATAATTGAAAAGTAATGAAAAAAGAGAAACATAAAAAAGATATACTGCTTTTAAAATATAACTCCTGTCTGAAGTCTAGGTCTAAATAACTTTTAAATCACTTGCACTGTTTTGCAAAGAACATTGAGGAAAAACATAGAGAGAGTAGAGCAGTAATACTGAAACAATATGCAATTTTTTTCATGTCAAAGAATGAACTTACAATCGTGAGGAAAGGCTATGTAGTATCTTTGTAAAAATTATAACACAGTGATCAAATTCCTAGAAAATGTTCTGTTTGGTTTCATTATAAAGAATTATGTGATACATCAACCCATTACTCTCAAAATAAATATCAGAAGAGATACAAGAAGATAGTATTTTCTGCTCATATTTACTTTGGTAAAACTGAGATACAGGACAAGATCACAGTCACAGGTTCAACTTGTTCTGAAGACTTTATTTCCCTTACTTTAGCTTAGTATTTAAAGATTTTTATTTTCATAAGCTTAATACATCGTATCATACAAATATGATAGAAATAATCAACTGAACATAGGACAGCTGTGCAAAGGAAGAGAAGAAAGAATAATTGAAAGAAAAACAGATGCCATTATTAGCTTGAAGGGACTCATGAAACAAATAAAGAATGCCATACACTAAGTTCTGTGAAAGTGATAAAAGAAAATGAGAGTTCCTCAAAGAGACAATGCTTAAGAGTTCTGTCCAGTAAATTATAGCAGGATAAAATAATTTTCCTACTTTTATCCCTTGAAAGGTAATGAAAACAAGAACATAAAGTAGAGCAAAATGTCAACTTCAAAAAAATTAGGAATCAACTGAAACTTCAAACTTGAGATTATGATGAGACCCAAATGCTGTAGATAAATTGAAATGAACAAGGAACCAGATAGCTGACATCTAAGACTATTAACAAAGAACAAATTGTTCTTAAAATCAACTGTAGAAATTTGGACATGCCTTCCAGTGATTATTTGCTTGGAGTTGAGATGGATAGACCTGGATGGTTCAGGGAAGAAGCTAGTAATGTGGCAGAGTGGCAAAGAGAGAAAAACGGAAAGAGAAGAAATCTTAATAAAATGATACTGACATTCTATAAGAATCAGCCCTCTAACTTGGGGAGACTATTGATACAGGGTGCAGCCAAGGGGGGCCCCAGGGAAGATTTGGAATGGTGTCCAGAACTCAAAGTGTACAGAAATATTGGAGGAAATATTAGGATGTCCTCACCCACCCCCCCAAGGTGTCAGGTGGGGGAAGGGACGAATGGAGCAGGGCCATTGAGAGCTGTGTTGCATAGCAACAGTTTTGCAGCTAACCTCTGGAATGGTTATTTAACATATCTATAACCTTTAACTGGTTTCATAGATATGTTAAATAGCTGTGGCCAAGTTTTGGGCCAGGGAGAAGTAGTGGGGGCTAACCAGGCTGGAATTGAAAGCTGCTTCTCGGAGAGAGTGCCTGCGAGAGAGACACGAGGTTTCATCAGAGTTAGGACCCCCTGTAGCCATTAGGAGGGAGAGCCATGCGGTTTCAGCAGAGGGCAGACCCCCTCTTGGCCAGGTGAAAGGGAAAACCACACAGCTTTGCCAGAATAAAGATCCCTGCGGCCAGGTGAAGAAGAAAGACGCACTTTTGGTAGAGTGCGGCTTTGGTAGAAGAGGCCCACGCAGCTTTGGCGTGCTCCCTTTGGCTAAGTGGCCTGGAAAGCGGGAGAGACTTTGACTGGAACGTGGTACAAAGAACTCTTGCCAGTGAAAGGTGCCACATGACTTTAGATTAATTGGAGATCCTGCCTGGACAGCCGACACAGCTCACGTGCCAGCGACCTGAAAAACGGACGTGTGCTCTTTTCCTGATTTACGGTACCTGGAGTTGGGACAGTGGGAGAAGGGAGCACTGTGTGTGTGTGTGTGTAGGTGTATACCCTTAAAGACTTTAATATTTTAAGGAAGGCATTAAGCCTAAATAGCATTAAATAAACATTTTGTTTCCTTTTCACAAATCTCTGGCATTGAGAGATATCTTTCCGATTAGTGGCGGACAGAAGAGCCCTATAGATATTAGTGTATCGTCCTTGGGAGGGGCCCCTGTTTTCTATAGCAGTTTTTGGCATCCCTCGGTGGGCCAAGTATTGCCCCCCCCTTGGACCCTTTGTTCGGTAACACTATTACACATAAAAGGAGGTGAAAGAGGAAAAAAAAGCAGACAATAATGAGGTTTCCACACAGAAATTGCTTAAAGGCTTTACCAGGACTCACACTAAATTCCAGAACAGTCCAAAATTTGAGAACCTAAGTGTAGAAGTGTTGAAGTGTTACCAAGGTAGAAGGAAATAAAATTGGTGAACAGTTACACTAGATGGCAGCAGGACGGGCGGGGAATGGAAGGAAGATTGCTAAGAGAATTACTTAAAGTAGAGCCAAGAGGCTATGTAAGGAAGTGAGGCTATGTATACCTTGTGCCTCAGTTCCTAGAGATGCTATTAAGTTGCTAAACTCAGCCCAAGGCCAAGTCATTAACATCCTGGGACAACAACTGCCTATCACCATACATCAGCGATTTTCAACCTGGCTGCTAAAAGAATTTTCAAAACATGCAATACCTGACTACTTAGTCAGCGGCACTGACACCTTTTCCCTTAGAGTCTAAGGGAACATAATTTCAACTCCTTACATTTGTATACATTTATATAGTCCTAAAATTATTTTGGCCCTTTGATGGCAACCATGAGGCTGATGTGGTCCCCAGTAAAAATGAGGTTGATACCCCTGCTTAGACTGTCAAATAAAAAAATGACAACAGCCAACAAAACAATAGCCATTTGGTATGAATAAATCAAAATCATAACTACACTTTTTTGTCAGATCTGCAAAAAATATATTTTTGGGTATGTTGCAGAATTTTAGTAATTAGTTTACGTGTGCCACAAGATGAACAGGGTTGAAAAAAATGCTGCATATATGGATTTTACTTTCTTCCTGCCTTGTTTGCACGCTGAAATTGTACAATTCTCTTTCATCTAGCCAGCAATCCTTCACTTGCATGAAAGACTATTTTGTGGCTTTTATCTTTATATACAGTACCTTTCTTTGTTCTTGCCAGAGCACAGTTTGGGTTGCTACCTGAATCTGCCTGTCTCAGATTCAATCCTCTAAATCCCCAAATACACTTTAAATTTTTTATAGCCTCAAATTTTCATTGGTTAACACTAGTCAACAAACCTAAAACAAAGTTATAGACTGCCCTAGGTCACTCCCTACAACCATTCAAGGATGAATAGTAGTCAGAAATGAAGCAACACAGGACCTAACATATTTTGGGGGTGGGGGTGGAGATAAGGAGGCTGCAGGAAGGGAAGAAGAAAGAAGAAATAAAGGAAAAAGCAATGATAAACACAGGTTACCAAAAATGTCCCCAAAGGAAACAACAGGAAGAGTTACTTCATTTTCCAGTCTCAAAGTAACTAGAGGAAACTAGTTACTCAGCATAAATATGCAACAAAGATTAAGACCACATCAAAAAATATATTATAATGATCAAGGGTGAAAACACAGACATGGGAAATAAGCAAGAGAAAAGCATTCAAAATTAATAACATACAAAGATATAAAATATAATTAAGGAGAAGATACTAAAAATGGAAAACAAGATGATATACGCATAAAGTTCCTGAAGAGAAAAATATTTAAATGTACAACTGAGGTAAACTTTTCTATACCAGAGAACATAATCTAACCCCAAAAACAGATATAGAGCATTCAATCCCAAAATGTATCCTAAAGAAATTACTGAACTTCAAAGATAAACAAAGAACCATTTAGACATCAAAGAAAAAACAAGTGAGTTATAAAAGTCTGATTAGCAATTCCATTACTGGTTCCACCTATAAGGAGCTTGGAAGTCACCATTCTGTCCTAACAACAAATAAAAGGCTGAATACACTGAAAAGTCATCAATTCTTCGTGGACCCATAAGAGAGGGGAGGAAATACGGCAAACCACTCTCCTTCAAACTAGAAAAGACCCACAAGCAAATACAGGGAGTTGCTGCTTACTAACGGAGAGCCTCCCCAGCACAACTGCTGAGGGAACCAGTTACCTTTCTGGTAGGAAAAACAGAATGGTAACTGATGAATTGCTACAGGCTCAGGTGGACAATTCAGAGAGTTAAAAACTCCCGGGGGACCTAGTTGCAGAGAGATCCTACAATACTGAGACTTACCTTTAGGAGCCTGAGTAGGTTTCCACAGTAAATATCAGACAAAAATCCCTCCATGCTTCCAGAGGAGGAGAGGGAAAGGAACCATTTTCAAATATGCAGAGCACTCTGTTCTTAATATGGCCTGCTCTCAGGAGAAACTAATTACCAGAGCCTAATTGACCTGGGAAACTGAAATACCAAAATCTAGCCTAGTCTTATTTGCATACCTAAAGGAGAAAAAAATCTAAAACACTTGTTGGGAAGGTCACAGAACGAAGGTATGGACTCACTAAAAGAGTGAGACCTAATATGCAAACTGTAGAATGCTTCCCCTCCCCAAATGTCTTACCACCATATTAAAGGCCTATCTACAGCAATTACCTTCACCAATGACAAAATTACAAGACATATTAAAAGGCAAAAAACACAATTTAAAGAAATAGAGCAAGCATCAGAATCATACATGGCAGGGATGTTGGAATTATAAGACCGAGAATTTAAAACAACTAAGATTAATACGCTATGGACTATAATGGACAAAGTAAATAGCATGCAAGAACAGATAAGCAATTTAAGCAAAGAGATGAAAATGCTTAGGAAAAAACCCCAAAGAAATGCTAGAGATTAAAAAAACAGTGAAAGAGAAATAAAGCATGCTTTTGATAGACTTATTAGTAGACAAGAGACAGGTGAGGAAAGAATCTTTGAGCAAAGCCTGTATCAATAAAATCCTCAAGAACATTAAAAGAAAAGAGAACAAACACTGCAAAAAAATCAAGGACAGTGGGACAACTACAAACAGTGTAATACACAAGTAATGGGAATACCAGGAAAAGACAGAAAAGGGAAAAGAAATATTTGAGACAACAATGACTGAGAATTGCCCCGAGTTAATGTCAGACACCAAATCACTAATCAATAAAAATCAAAGTTGAGAAAAAAAGATAAGAATTATACCCCACTTCTCAGAAATCATCCAAGAAAGAGAGTAAGATATCAAGAGAGTATGTACATGTTGAGATTTAAACAAACAAACAAAAAAACAACCTAAAATTTTGTACTCTGCGAAGTTATTCCTCAAAAGTGAAGGATAATTAAAGGTTTTTTCAATCAAACAAAAATTGAAACAATTTTTTGTCCATAGATGCACCTACCCAGAAATGTTAAAGGTAGTTCTTTAGAGAGAAAGAATATAGGTTAGAAATATGGATCTACAGAAGGAAAGAAAAAGCAATGAAGAAGGGATAAGTGAAGGTAAAATAAAAACATTTTTATTCTTGACTGATATAAGAGTATATTCAAAAATAATAGCAGCAATGTATCTGATTATCCTATTATGCTTATGTTTATATCTTATGTGTGTGCTTATATCTCACATATATAATGTTTATGTATACTTATATATAGGTAAAATAAATCACAGCAATGGTTCAATGGATAAGAGGAAGGAATTAGTATTATTTTGTTATTACAAGGTACTTAAACTATCCATGAAGTGGTAGTTTTATTATTTTAAAGTGGACTTCAATTAGTTCTAAATTTATATTGCAATGCTTATGAAAACTGCTATAAAATTTTTAAAAAGTATAACTGATATGCTACAGAAAGGAGAAAAATGGAATTATGTAAAATGAACAATTAAAACCAAAAAAAGGAAGAAAAAGGGTAGAAGACAAAAATATGGACAAAGAAGAAGCGCAACAAATAGAAAAGAGTAATCCAACTATGCCAACAGTCACTTTCTATGAAAATGGTCCAAATACACCAATTTTAAGACAACATAGAGTGAATCAAAAAATGTCACTCAACTACATGTGTCAAAAGAAATCCACTTTAAATATAAAGACTAAAAGTCTTTAAATATAAAGATTAAATATATAGACTAAAAGTAAATGGAGAAAAATATATCATTCTAACACTAATCAGAAGCAGGAACAGCATTATTATCAGATAGAACATTTTCGAAGTAAGGAAAGTTATCAGGGATAAAGAACACTACATAAAAATAAATAAGGTCAATTCTTCAAGAAAACATAACAATTAGCATGATTGTACCTAACAACAGAGTGTCAAACTATAACACAGAAGACAAAAAGTGAAAGAACTGCAAAAAATAGATGAATCCAGCATTACAGTTGGAGACTTCCACATCCCTCCTTCATTAATGGACAAATTAGCAGGAAGAAAATCATTAAGGAAATAGGTGAATTTCAACAACACCATCAGTCAATTGTATCTAATGACATCTATAAACTTCTTCATCCAACAGCAACACAATATACATTCTTCTCAAGTTCACATAAAACATTCAGTAATACAGACTACATTCTGATCCATAAGACACACCTTAAAAACTTTAAAAGAATAAAAATCCTATAATGGTTGTTCTCAGACCACAAAGAAATTAAACTAGAAATCAACAAACAGATAAGCAAAAAAGTCCCTAAACATGTAAAGATTAAACAACACATTTCTAAATAACACATGGGTCAAAGAAATCTCAAGGAAAGTTAAAAAATATTTTGAATTAAATGAAAATATTAAAAATTAATGGGTTCTGGTAAAAGTGATAGAGGGATATTTATGATATTGGGTGCAAATATTACATAAAGAAGAAAATCTAAGAGTAAGTTTCCACCTTAGAAAACCAAAAAAAGAAGAGCAAATTGCCCTGGCTGGTTTAGCTCAGTGGATTGAGCGTGGGCCAGCGGACCAAATAACCGCATTTTGATTCCCAGTCAGGGCACATGCCTGGGTTGCAGGCCAGTTCCCAGTAGGGGACACATGAGAGGCAATCATACATTGATACTTCTCTCCTTCTTTCCTTCCCTTCCCCTCTAAAGACAAATAAAATAAAATATTTAAAAAAGAAGAGCAAACTGAAGACAAAGTGAGCAAATTAAATAAATAATAAGAATTACAGAAGAAATCAATGAAATTTCCAACAGAAAATTAGTGAAGGAGAAAAGTTTATAAAACAAACAAAAATATGGTTCTTTGGAAAAAATCAGACTTCATCAGAATAAAAGGCTTCTGTACAGGTAAAGGAAACATCAGCAAAATGAAAAGGGAACCAACTATATGGGAAAATACATTTGCCAATGATACCTCAGACAAGGGTTTAATCTAAAAAATATATAAAGAACTCACATGACTCCACACCAGGAAGACAAACAACCCAATTAAAAAGTGAGTGAAGGACTTAAACAGATACTTCTCCAGGGACATACAGAGGGCCCAGAAACATATGAAAGGATGATCAGTATCACTAGCCATCAAAGATGCAAATTAAAACCACAGTGAGATATAACTTCACACAGGTCAGAAAGGCCATCATAAACAAATCAACAAACACCAAGAGAGGTTGTGGAGAAAAAGGAACTCTAGTTCACTGTTGGTGGGAATGCAGACAGGTACAAACACTGTGGAAAACAGTATGGAATTTCCTCACAAAACTAAAAGTGGAACTGCCTTTAGACCCAGCAATTCCACTGCTGGAATTATACCCTAAGAATCCCAAAACACATATTCAAAAGAACCTATGTACCCCAACGTTCATAGCAGTACAATTTACAAGAGCCAAGTGTTGGAAGCAGCCTAAGTGCCCATTGGTGAATGAGTGGATAAAAAGACTATGGTATATTTACACAATGGAATATTATGCAGCAGAAAGAAAGAAAGAGCTCCTACCCTTCATGACAGCATGGATGGAACTGGAGAGCACTATGCTAAGTGAAATAAGCCAGGCAGTGAAAGACAAATACCATAGGATCTCACCTATAAGTGGAACCTAATCAACAAAACAAACAAGCAAGCAAAATACAACCAGAGACACTGAAATAAAGAACTGACAGTAATCAGACAGGTGGGGAGATAACAGGATATGGGGGAGAAGGGGAAATGTGGAAGGATCACCAAGGAACTTGCATAAAGGACACATGGGCAAAGCCAAAGGGGGTGGCTGGTGAGGATGGGTGGGAGAGGAGGAGTGGTGGTGGGAAAAGAGAGACAACTGTACCTGAACAATAATTTAAAAAATAGAAAATAAAAAATAAATTTACAAAAAATCAATAAAATTGATAACTCTTTAGCCAGATAACTAAGAAAAAGAGAGATGATACAAATTACAAATATCAGAAATGAAAAATGAGACATCACTACAAATCACAGAGAAATTAAAAGGCCAATAAAGAAATACTATGAAAAATTCTATGCCTACACATTTCCTTGAAAGATGCAATTTGCCAAAACTCATTCAAGAAGAAAGACACGATCTGAATAAGCTTATATCTATTAAAGAGGTTGTATAAACACTTAATAACCTTCCAAAATTAAACCACCAGGTCCAGATGAACTCACTGTTGTATTCTACCAAATATTTAAGGAAGAAATTATACCAATTCTCTTCCATATCTTTCAGAGGATAGAGGCAGAAGTAATACTTCCCAACTCATTCTATGAGGGCAATAGTACCTTATTACCAAAACCAAGCAAGGATATTACAAAAGAGAGAACTACACATGACCATAGATGCAAATACCCTAAAAAATATTAGCAAATAAAATACAAAAAGGAGTTTACACCATGACCAAGTAGGACTTCTCTTAGGTGTACAAGGCTTGTTCTACACTAAAAAACCAGTTAATGTAATCCATCACAACAAGAAGCTAAAGAAAAAATCATAAGATCACATTAATGCATGCACAAAATATATTTGACAAAATCCAACACCAATTAATGATAAAAATTCTCAATAAGCAAGGTATAAAGGCAACTTTCTTAATCAACTTGATGAAGATTATCTATAAAAATCCTGCAACATCACACTTAATGGTAAGAAACCTTCCCATTAAGATCCAGTACAAGGAAAGGAAGCCATTCTCACCATTTCTTTTCAACACAGTGTGGAAGTCCCTACTAATGTAGTAAAGCAGGAACAAAAAGGTAGACATTGAGAAGGAAGACATAAAACTTTCTGTTCGCAGGTGACATCATCCAACAGCAACACATTATTAGAGAATTTTTTCTAATCAGTAATAAAAATCATGGAACTAATAAGCGATTATAGCATGTTTGCAGAATACATGGTTAATATTTAAAAGTGAATTGCTTTCCTCTTACCAACAATAAACAAGTGGAATTTGAAACTGAAAACCAATACTATTTACATTATTCTCCAAAATGAAATATTTACGTGTAAAAATCTAACAAAAAAATGTACAAGATCTACATGAGGAAAACTATAAAACTCTGATGAACAAAATCAAAGAACTAAATAAATGAAGAAATATTCCATGTTCATGAATAGAAAAATTGTTAAGAAATTCTTTCAGAAATGATTTATTGAATCATGCATTCCAAATAAAAATCCCAGCAAGCCATTTTGTGGATATTAACAAACTGATTCTAAAGTTTTATGAATAGGCAAAAGAATCAGAAGAGCCAACACAGTATTTTTTTTAAAAAGAACGAAGTTGTAAAATTGATTATCTGACTTCAAGATACTATAAATACTATAAATCTACAGTAAACAAGACAATGTGGTATTGACAAAAAAAATAAACAGATCAATGGAACAGATTAGAAAGCCCAGAAATATACACACATAAATATAGTCAAATGATCTTTGATAAAGGAACAAAAGCAATAAGATGAAGTAGAGGTAGTCATTTCTCTCACCAGAAAAGATATACAGATGGCAAATAAGTATATGAAAAAATGCTCATTACATATATCATCTAGGAAATGCAAAGTAAAACAGCAATAAGATATCACCACATACCTATTAGAATGGCCAAACTCTGTTACACTGACACCACCAAATGCCGCCAAGGATGTGGGTCAACAGGAACATTCATTCATTACTGATGGGAATGCAAAATGGTACAGCCACTTTGGAAGACAATATGGCAAATTCTTACCACACTAAATACATACTTAATGTACAACCCACTAATTGTGCAATTTTGCTTCTTGCTATTGACCACAAGGAGTAAAAGAAAAAAATTGCACATGAATGATTAGTAGCTTTTTTCATAATTGCCAAAACTTGGAAGCAAACAAGATATCCTTCAGTAGGTGGATGGACATACTGGCACCTCCATAAAATGAAATACTCACTCATCATTAAAAAAATGAGCTATCAAGTCATGACTAGACATGACAGAACCTTAAATGTATATAGTAACATATGCTACATACATACTGTATAATTCCAACTATATGACATTCTGGGAAAGGCAAAACTATGGAAACAATAAAAAGTCAGTGGTTACCAGGGATAAAAGTGTTGGAGATGAACAGGCAGAGCATAGGGGATTTTCAGGACAGTGAAAATATTCTGTATGATATTATAATGATGAAGCTATGTTATTATACATTTGTCCAAACTCATAGAATGTACACTACCAAGAGTGTACCCTAATATAAACTATGAAGTTTAGGTGATTATGATTTGTGATTGTTATTTCACCCTTCCAAACAAATGTACCAATGGTGGCGGATAATAGGTAACGTTATGCATGTATAGAGACAGGAGTATATGAAAAATCTGTTACCTTCCTCTTAATGTTCCTATGAACCTAAAACTCCTCTTTTTTTAAAAAAGCCTTAAAGCAGGGTGCCCTGGACAAAACACAGGTGGGGACTGACCTTGGCCTGTACTACACAGGAAACACCAGAGCCAAAACACACAGTGGACAGCTACAGACCACGTCAGAGCACCAACAACCTGCCCCTGTGCAGCTGATCCTCCGCAGAGGGTGGGGGTTGGTGGTCAGTGGTTATAGGCATCCTTGAAGCCAAGTGGCCTCAATAAACCCCTCCCATTGATCTGCCAATAGCTAGTAAGGCTCAGCTAGAAGAGAAGGGTGTAGTAAGCAAACACAAAGGGCACACCTTGAGTACACAGCCTGAGTGACAGGAGACGCTGTGCCACTGAACCCTACAGGAAACCTATACATTAGACCACACTACCAACACACAGAGACAAAGCAGCTCTACCTAATACATAGAAACGAACACAGGGAGGCTGACAAACCGATGAGACAAAGAAACATGGCCCAAATAAAAGAACAGATCAAAAATCCAGAAAAAGAGCTAAACAAAATGGACATAAGCAATCTATCAGAAGCACAGTTCAAAACACTGGTTATCAGGATGCTCAAGGAACTTAGGACCTCAGCAGCATAAAAAAGACACAGTCAAAAATGAAGGATACATGAACTGAAATAAAGAAAAATTTTCAGAGAAACAACAGAATGGATGAAGCCAAGACTCAAATCAATGATTTGGAATATAAGGAATCAAAAAATAACCAATCAGAACAAGAAGAAAAAAGAATCCAAAGAAATTAGGATAGTATAAAAAACCTCTGGGACAACTTTAAGACGTCCAACATCTGCCTCAAGGGAGTGCCAGAAGGGGAAGAGAAAGCAAAAAAATGGAAATCTTTCTGAAAAAATAGTGAAAGAAAACTTCCTCAATTAGATGAAGGAAATAGACATGTAAGTCCAGGAAGCTCAGAGAATCCCAATTATGATGGATGCAAAGAGGCCCACTCCAAGACACATCATTATTAAAAGGCCAAAGGTTAAAAACAAAGAGAGATTTTTAAAGTAGCAGAAAAGAAGTGAGTTACCAGAAGGTAGCCAAAATGGGAGGTTGGAGGGAGAGAATGGGTGAAGAGGTAAGGGGTTTAAGAAGCACATATGGGTAGTTATAGAATAGCTATGGTGATGTAAACTACAGCATAGGAAATAGATTAGCCAAAGAACTTACAAGTATGACCCAGGGGCATGAACAATGGTGGGGGAAATGTCTGACGGAGGAGGGAATGCTGAGTAGAGGGGGGCAAAGGGGTAAAACTCAGGACAACTGTAATAGTATAATCAATAAAATATCATTTAAAACATTTTAAAAAAAGAAAAGCAAAAAATAAAAAATATTTTTATTTCTTAAAAACAAAATGTTAAAAAAGGATTAAAAGTGAATGAATAAATAAAGTTCCCTTGCCCTGGCCAGGGAACTCAGTTGGTTAGAGTTTCACCACAACATGCCAAATTGCAGGTTTCATGCCAGGTCAAGGCACATACAAGAGGCAACCAGTGAATGCATAAACAGGCAGAATAACATATTGCTGTCTCTGTCTCTCTCTCTCCCATTCTCTGTCTCTCCCTGTAAAATATATAAATAAAAACTTTTAAAAATAAATTTAAAAAATAAAGTTCCCTTTATACCCCTCCCTCTTGGTCCAATTTTCTCTGCTCTTTCCCCAGAGCTAATTTTGAATTTAACGACTATTATTACAATGTATATATTTATACTTTTATTACATATTCACATATGCAAGGCAATATATATAGCACAGACTATCATGTTTTTAAGCTTTAAATATAGCATCATACTGTATGTCTCTTTCTGCAACTTGCTTTTTCATGTAATGTTCTTGATAATTTTCTATTCTGGAAATTTATTAATTTAAATATCCTATAGTAGTCTACTTAATAAATAAGCCAGTTTATTCATTTTTCCATTGAAGAAAAGCTTGTTTTCACTGTTTCATTATTGTAAAAAATAGTGCAATAAAAATTCTAATACATATATACCAGAATTTCTCTAGGGCACAACGGTGCCAACCTTTTTGGCACCATAGACTGGCTTCATGGAAGACAGGGCTGGGGGAGGCATGACAGGAGGTGGGGCTCAGGTGAGCTTTGCTTGTGGACCACTCTTAACAGGGTGAGGACAGTATCGGGTTAGGAACCCTGGCACTAGGGTATAATCTTATAAGAGAAATAATAAAATCATGAAGTATACACATTTTTAAATTTACAGAACAATTCAATAAAATTAAGTACAGTGGCTGGACCACGTTATTCTCCTACAATTAGAGTATAAGGGTTTGTGATCTTACCCAATCTCATGACTGAGTAATAGTACCTTGTTTAGTTTGTATTTCCCTAATAACTGGTTCACCCTCCAAAAAGAGAATGATTATCTTTTCACATTTATTGGATGTCTTCTTTGAATTGCCTACTAATAGTTTTTATTTTTTTCTGATTCTAAGATTTTTATGTTTTAATATATTTTATTGTATTTTTCCATTACCATTTATCCCCTTTACATCACACCCTACCCCAAAATCACCACAGTATTGTCCTTGAGTTCTTTTTCCTTTTCTGCTCAATTGCTCCACCCCTTAACCCCCACCAAGAGCTATCATCAGCTCTCTATCTATGAGTCTGTCTCTATTTTCCTTGTTAGTTCAGTTTGCTCACTAGATTCCAAATATGAGTGAAATCATAATTGAGTTGTTAATTTTTTCTTATCAAATTATATACTTTTAAATATGTCACAGGTAACATTTTCCTCTTAAAATTGCATTAATGCTATTTTTAAAATCTTACAAAAAACTTGAAAAGCATAGTAAAAAAAATTGTTCTCACATTTTGTGACTAGTTTATTGACATGATGCCCAACCTTGAATGTAATGCTTTGACATGTATTTCTAAAACACAGTAACATTTACTACATAATATCAATATCAGGAACAAGTCAGAAAATTAACATTAATATGTCAATGGGGGAAGTGGGGAAGGCTTTTCACGAACAACTATAAAGGACATATGGACAAAACCAAGGAGGAGTGGAAGCAAGGGAGGCAGGAGGGTTTGGCTGGAGTTGGGCAGGGGAATGGTGAGGAATAAATGCAAACAACTATAACTGAACAATAATAAAATAATTAAAAAATAAAAATAACACTGATTATTCTTTTAAAAAAGAAAAAAGAATTCATGCTTGAGGTTTCTACATTAAATCACATTCCCCACTCCTTAACAGATGATAATAAAGGTTTAAACTCTTTTCCTTACAGCAAAAGGCTGTACAGGAAAAAGGATCACCAGCATGTGATAACTGCTCTCATTTTTTCCCTATTTTTGACAACATAAGAGAAACAAAATTAAACTGCTTGTGAAAATTTAAACAGTAGATCAACTTTTCTGAGAATAATTGCTAGGGAAAACTGAGAGTGAAATCTCCTCTCACAATTTCTGTTCAAAGCTCTCCTAAAACAATCTTAATACAGACCTACTCAGAGGCTTGTGCTAACCTTTAAAAATTTGTTCAAGATCTAAGACTCTTTTATCTCTTTGTATCTAATATAACTTATTTATGAGTGACATATATTCTGGGCTATAAGATTATGTTTATACAGCAAATGTAAAAATAATAATGGCTGCCAATATTAATTTTTTAGTATTAGCCATGTATCAATAATTCTGTTCTTAATTTTACATGTGTTATTCCGTTTATTCTTTAGGACAACTCTATGGTGATTAGAGTACCTTCTTCAATAGAAAAAATGAAAGAGAAAAATTGGAGGGAGTGTGTGCAAACAATACTTTGGGGCAGCTTTCTACAGTCTGAAATAAAATGGGGTAGTAAAGCTGAAGAAAGTAACAGTCAAAATAGATTTCTTTGATTGCCTTTAAGCAGAACATACACTACCATGATGATTATGTGTGATGAAAAAGACAAGTGAAAAATGAAACCTGATGAACTGGCAGAGAGAGAGGAATCTATTAAAACAATATCTCTGAGTAATGGGATCTAATGTACAAGTGGAGCAAGTACAGCTCATCCACATTAATAGGAGAGAAGAAAGAATATAAAGTGAGAAATGGAGAGTTGGGGTTGCCTAGGTAAATGAGAGGTACACATAACTCACAGTCTTTGCCTATCTGTGCAGTACGTTATACATGTGAATGTCTCTATCAGGTGCACTGTGTGGGCACCCCTCTTCAACTTGGCTCTGTCTTTAGTAGTTTTATTTAGATGTTACCATAGTCGAAATGTTTCCAAGGTTTTGTCATTTTCAATCTTTATAGTTACCCACTGCTGTTCCTGAATAGCAAAATTATAAGGAAAAGCCCAAAAAGCTAAGATAGAGATGGCATTTCGTTAAAAAATATTTTCTATCTCAGTAAGAAGTACAAGTGATGATATGAATTTGAGAGGAAAAAAATACATTCCTTTTTTTCCCTGCATCTGTTTCCTCTGAACTCAATGAAGTCACAGTTTATAGATTTTCATCCACACATTTTGAATATACCAATTGGCCAGTTCAACTCACTGATTAGGCAAAAATGTTATAAATAAAATCTGAAACATAATTTCTTCTCTGATTTTCTGTCTATTAAAAATGAGTCATTAAGTTGCTTTGAAACTCAAGTGTTTCATATACTATTCAAAGGGCTTCTTGGTTATAAATAAATAAAGAAACTAAATATAAACCACATCCTTACCTCTCACAGCTGACTGAGAAGGCTGAGTCAAAACTCTGACATCTAACGCACTGCTGATATTCTCCTCTACAGTGGCACAATATCCTTCCACGACGCTGGTGATAGTGTTCTTCAAAGTTCCAAGATTATGGAAAACCTGCAGAGCTGTTCCAACCTGGGTTGGATTCTTTTAAAAGGCCAGGGTGGGTAGGGTGGAAATAGATATAAAGAGAAAAACAAACAAAAAACACATGAATCTATATAACTTTCATTGGTATTTGAGCAGGTACTACAATATTATGAAATTATCAAAAACAAGAACTAAGACAATGCATTTGGAACAAGTATTATTTTTAGTCATTATTTATTTCATAAAAGATAAAGTTAAATATTCTATATATAATTTCACTCAAGTGCTTTTCCTCCTCCTTTGAAGGATAAGATCAGAAGTTTGTTGTATTATTGTAGTGTTTTTTAAACTTACTACCAATACTTACAGAGAGAGTCATGCTGGAACTAACAGTAATCCTATATTTCTTTGAAGAATAAATCAATGAATTTTGCATACTTACCTGAGGGCTAAGCCATGCAGACTGACACTTTTTATTATATTTTATTCATTCACTCTAACTACAAATACTTACACAGTGCTTACTATGTGTTTGTCTTGGTTCCAGGTACTGGAAATACAGTAGCAAACAAAACCAATTAAGTCCCTACCTTCATAAAGCTTATACTCACTGAAAAATGTATAAAGAGATATACAAGAGAATATCAGATATTGATAATATTGTAAAAAATGAAGCAGAGAATAATGGGAATTATTATAGAGAAGAGTCAAAAGATCTATCTCTGAAGTAACAAAAAGAGAGACCTGCATATAATGGAGAGAGTCTAGGGAGAATCTGGGAACTACAGAATCTGGGAACTACAGATCTGAGCAGAGGTACCAGCAAAAGTGCAGAGGCAGAAATGTGCTTAGTAGCCAGCCAAACAGCAAAAAGGCCTTAATGGTTACTGGTGCAAAGCAGCTAAAGCAAAGGGAGGTAGGTAACAAAGTAGGCAGTAGAAACACTAAGAGAATATTAAGTCTATAGTATTGACAATATAAACAGATTGCTGGATTTGTCATCAAGTAAATCACTGAATTATCAAGCCAGAATCTAGTACACCAAGATATATTTCCAAGCTTAAATAGCTGAAATCCCTCTTTCATTTATGATCCAATGTCTATTATCATAAGAATGTAGCTAAAAAGTTAAATAATTTCCTTAACTTATATTATTCACTTTTAAGTTTATAAATAAGACAAAAGGTTGTTTCTGAAATCTATTGGTGTTAGTAAATATACATACTGTAGATACATATAAACACACACCGAAGAGAAGTAGAAAACATCAAAAACATGGTTGATGAGTAACACTAGCCACGTTGATTTTTTAAATAAGAAAACAAAAACAAATGGGCACATTTAAATTAAAATGTTTTAATTTAGACTTCCGGCCAAGATGGAGGAATAGGTAGACACACTGTGCCTCCTTGCACAACTAAAATAAGAACAACAACAATTTAAAAACAAAAAACAGCCAGTACTGACAGAAAATTGAACTGTATGGAAGTCTGACAACCAAGAAGTTAAAAAAGACACATTCATCCAGACCAGTAAGAGGGACAGAGTTGGGGAGCCAGGACAGAAAAGACTCACAGCTGGGTGGCTGGTGGACCCAGGACCACAAGGCAGCAGCTGCAAGACCCAGTGAGGCAGTGGATTGCAGAGGGGCACAGTGCATTTGGTCCCACATTCATGTACAGACAAACCAGGCAAAACTGGGAAGACAGACCACACAACCCAGGGTCCCAGTTCAGGGAAATGAAGCCTCAAAACACCAAATGAAAAAACTGTGGGTGTTGAGGTGCCAGAAAAGACTCCCAACCTCACAGCAGACTTCGTTGGAGAGAGCCACAGAGTCCTA
Source organism: Sturnira hondurensis (assembly GCF_014824575.4). Classification (NCBI taxonomy): domain Eukaryota; kingdom Metazoa; phylum Chordata; class Mammalia; order Chiroptera; family Phyllostomidae; genus Sturnira; species Sturnira hondurensis. The sequence continues at coordinate 411,737 of NW_028088904.1, read as the reverse complement.
GGACATACACAAACCCACCCACATGGGAATCAGGACCAGAAGGACCCAATTTGCTTGTGGAAATTGGGGGAAGTGACTGAAACCCAGCAGAGAGGAGAGCAAGCACCACTGTTCCCTTTTAGACGCTTGCCCCACAGATAGCATCAGAACACACGAACTGAGTTGCCCCACATTGGTGAACACCTAATGCTCCACCCCTCACTACGTAACAGGCACATCAAGACAAACAAAAATGGCCCAAACGAAAGAACACATCAAAGATCCAGAGAAAATACAACTAAGCAATGAAGAGATGGCCAACCTACCAGATGCACAGTTCAAAACACTAGTAATCAGGATGCTCACAGAATTGGTTGACTTTGGTCACAAATTAGATGAAAAAATAAAGGCTACACTAAGTGAAATGAAACAAAATGCACAGGGAACCAATAGTGATGGGAAGGAAACTGGGACTCAAATAAATGAAGTGGATCAGAAGGAAGAAAGAAACATTCAACCAGAAAAGAATGAAGAAATGAGAATTCAAAAAAATGAGGAGATGTTTAGGAACCTCCAGGACATCTTCAAACGTTCCAAGATCCGAATTATAGGGATACCAGAAGGGGAAGAGGAACAGCCATGAGTGGAAAACTTATATGAACAAATAATAAAGGAGAACTTCCCCAGTACGGAAAAGGAAATAGACTTCCAGGAAATCCAGGAACCTCAGAGAGTCCCAAAGAAGTTGGACCCAAGAAAGAACACACCAAGGCACATCATAATTACATTAGCCAAGATTCAAATGAAGGAGAGAATCCTAGAAGCAGCAAGAAATAAGGGCACAGTCACCTACAAAGGAGTTCCCATCAGACTGTCAGCTGATTTCTCAAAAGAAACCTTACAGGCAAGAAGGGGCTGGAAAGAAGTATTCCAAGTCATGAAATCTAAAGACCTACATCCAAGATTGCTTTATCCAGCAAAACTTTCATTTAGAATGGAAGGACAGATAAAGTGCTTCTCAGATAAGGTCAAGTACAAGGAGTTCATCATCACCAAGCCCTTATTATATGAAATGTTAAAGGGACTTATATAAGAAAAAGAAGATGAAAAATATGAACAGTAAGGAAAATGACAACAAACTCACAACTATCAACAACTGAACCTAAAAAACAAAAACAAAATCTAAGCACACAACTAGAAAGGGAAAAGAATCACAGAAATGAAGGTCACATGGAGAGTTATCAAAAGGGAAGTGGGAGGAGCAGAGATGGGTAAAAGGTACAGAGAATAAGTAGAATAGCTGGTAGGTAGAAAATAAACAGGGGGAGGGTAAGAAAAATATGGGAAATGTAGAAGCCAAGAAGTTATGACACATGGACATGAACTAAAGGGCGAGCATGTAGGTGGGAGAGGGTATGTGGGGTGGAGGGGAGTGAAGGAGGGAAAATGGGAAAACTATAATAGCATAATAAATAAAATATATTTTTAAAAAACATTAAAATGTTTTAATTTTAAATCTTAATATGGTTATAATAGAATTTAATAGTATATACTATCAATTCTCAGTACTAACAAACGAAATAGGAGAAAATGAAGTATTTCATATAAAAACAATTAACTGAAAATATGAGGTATACTGCTTTGCCTGGATTGTTGTTAGTTTCATCCAGTGATGATGTTTTAAATTTTTAGATTTCAAGAATTAGGCAGCTGTAAAGAAATTTTTCCTAATCATTATATAAGTGTCTATAAAATTTTAGAAAGCATTTCCTGAGCAACTTCAGAGAATATTCTCAACCTCATAAAACTAGAATAGTGATATATCCTGTAAAATTATACTTATTGCTCTAAATATCTTCAAAGGAGTTGAAAAACACAACTTCTCAACATTATGGTAAGGTTTCAGTTTTATCAGTTGAATGTACACTGTAAATTATATATATATAACCTAACTGAAAAACATTTAAAGTCATATTTCACTTAAAGGATTTGGCTAGAGCTCACTCCCTTCTTCTCTCTCTCTCAAAAAAAATCAATAAAAAAATACTACAATAAACACTGGCTAAAATAGACTAGTCTTCAAATTTCCTACTCCATAAACGATTGACTGCCAAAACATTTAAAAAACAGAAACATACATAGCTAATACTTAAAAGGCATCTCTTAGTAATTTTTATAATTTATAATACTTGTAATTCTAGACGTAATTTTAAACTTGCCAGTTAACATATGACTTTTCAATTAATGCCAATTATTCGCACTCATTGCTTCATAGAAGTATATCATTTGTTAGTTGGTGAACTATAAAACAATGACTTGAGTATGCAAATTATATAAGCACAGCTTTATATGCATATGCACTTCTGCAGGGTCATCAGCTACCTGTATGCTTAGTGATTGTAGACACTGCCAGTTTCCCCAAGTCATCATAACAATTTATATCCACACCGATACCAACAGAATGTGGGAGCCCCACAACCTTGCTAAAATTTGGAATTGCCAGTCTCTTTTATTTTAGCTGTTCTTTTGAATGAGCACTGTGGTTTTCATCTGCCTTTCTGTGATGACTAAGAAGTTATCCTTTTTTGTATTTTAAGTATCCATTGGGATACTTTGTTTTGTGAAGTACATATTCATATCTTTTGCCTGTTTTTCTCATTGTTTTTTTCCATCTTTTACATATTTATAAAAGTTGCTTATAGATTTTACGCAATCCCTTTAATGATTACATGTATTATAAATACAATGTCCCACTCTCAAAAAGTCATTAAGTTCCTAATTTGAATACAGTCCATTTTATTAACCTTATTTTCTGTGGTTAGCACTTTCAGTATCCTGTTTAAATTTTTTTCCTATGGGGACTTCTGGCCAAGAGGGAGGCATAGGTGGAAATACTGTTCCCCTCCCACAACTAAATTTAAAGACAGTGAAGTTTTAGAAACCAAAACACAGCCAAAACAGTGAAAATTGAACTGTACTGAAGTCCCACAACAAGGAACCACTCAGCCAGACCAGTAAGAGGGGCGGAGTCAGCAGCAGAGTGGGGTTGGGCTGGAAAGATCATTTGGTCCGACAGACCCAGGAGGGGAGTCAAAGGCGGTTGGTGGATCCCAGGTGTGGGGTGGTGACAGGCAGACCCAATGAGGGCGCAGGGCTGCTGGCTGACTGCGGTCACACATTCATGTGCAGATAAACCAAGAGAAGGAGTGAAAAGTGAGACAGACCACTTGGGCTAGGGCCCGAGCGACAGGAATTACAGCCTGAAAGGACTGGCAAGATGAACTGGAAAGACTTTCTCAGGGTCAAGGGGCCGGGAGAGGCTCCCAGGCTCACAGAGAGTTCATTGGGGAGACCCACAGGGTCCTGGAGAGTACTCGGGCCCACATACCCGGAAATGAGCACAAGAGGGGCCAAATTTGCTTGTGGGAAGCCGCAGAGGAGACAGAAATCTGAGAGAGAGCTTAGTGGAGTAAAGTACCATTTTTTTTCCCTCTCTGACCCCGCCCCCACATACACTGTCACAACCCAGCAACTGGGTCGCCTGGCTCTGGTGAACACCTAAGGTTCCGCCCCTCATACATAACAGGTGAGAACAGACCAAACATTATGACTCAAGAACAGCTCAAAGCTCCAGAGCCTATAATTCTAAGTGACCAAGAAAGAGCCAACCTTTCAGATGCACAGTTCAAAACATGGTCATCAGGATATTCACAGAATTGTTTGATTTTAGCCACAAATTAGAGAAATATATGAAGGCTAAGCTGATTGAAATGAAGGGAAATGCACAGGGAACCAATAGTGATGGGAAGGAAACTGGGACTCAAATCAAGGGAGTGGACCAGAAGGAAGAAAGAAACATCCAACCAGAAAAGAATGAAGAAACAAGAATTAAAACAATAAGAGGAGAAGCTTAGGAACCTCCAGGACATCTTCAAACATTCCAACATCTGAATTATAGGGGTACCAGAAGGGGAAGAGGAACAGCCACAAGTGGAAAACTTATTTGAACAAATAATAAAGGAGAACTTCCCCAGTACGGAAAAGGAAATAGACTTCCAGGAAATCCAGGAACCTCAGAGAGTCCCAAAGAAGTTGGACTCAAAAAGGAACACACCAAGGCACATCATAATTACATTAGCCAAGATTAAAATGAAGGAAAGAATTCTAGAAGCAGCAAGAGATAAGGGGACAGTCACCTACAAAGGAGTGCCCATCAGACTGTCAGCTGATTTCTCAAAAGAGACCTTCCAGGCAAGAAGGGGCTGGAAAGAAGTATTCCAAGTCATGAAATGCAAGGACCTACATCCAAGATTGCTCTATCCAGCTAAGGTCAAATTCAATGAGTTCATCATCACCAAGCCCTTATTATATGAAATGTTAAAGGGACTTATCTAAGAAAAAGAAGATAAAAAATATGAATAGTGAAAGAACAGCAAACTCACAGTTAGTAACAATCACACCTAAAAGAAAAGCAAACTAAGAGGACAATTAGATCAGGAGGGGAAACATAGAAATGGAGATCACATGGAGGATTAGCAACGGGAGTGGGAGGAGGAGAAGGGGGGGGAAGGTACAGAGAATAAGTAGCATAGACAGTAGGTAGAAAATAGACAAGGGGGGAGGGCAGGAATACTATGGGAAATACAAAATCTAAAGAACTTGTGACACATGGACATGAACAAAAGGGGGGGAATGGTAGGGGAGGGGTGTCCAGGGTGGAGGGGAGTGAAGGGGGGGAATGGGACAACTGTAATGGCATAATCAATAAAATATATTTTTTAAGAAGAATAACTAAATAAATAAATAATTTCCCCCATATTGCATTCATGAAAATGTCTTTCATTCATGAAGTTACACTCCAGGAATTCTACCTGTTTGCCTTTCACATTTAGATAAACAAGCCACCTGAAATAACTTTCTGCAGAATGTGAGATAGAAGGCATGATTAGTGTTTCTCTACATAAATACCCAATTGACACAGCACAATTTATATGAAAACAAGAAAAAAATGGACCACACCACCACCCACTCTTAAGGTCTATCCTTGCAATAAATCAAGTTTCTATTTGTATGTCTCGGTCTCTAGACTCTCAATTCTGTACCATTAACCTGTCTTGTACAAATTCACCTATATAAATCATTTTAGCTTCAGAGTAAGTTTTGATAGTTCTCTGCCTTGTTCTGCTAATTAATATAGGTTCTTCTTGGTTTATGGTACTTTCATATAAGTTTTATAATGGGCTTGACAATCTCCACTGGAAAACAAAGCTTCTAAAATTTTGAGATTGTATTAAATCTATAGATAAAATTAGAAAGACTACAGTCATTATAAAATTGAACTCTTTAATTCATGAATATGGCATTTCTCCTCATTTATTTAGGTCTTTAATTTCACTTTAAATGTTATAGTTTCTGTGATGAGGTCTTACATGTCTTTAATTTGAATTACTCTACACATTTGATGTTCTTTGATATTGTAAATGGTAATTAAAACCTTTTTTTCTGTGTTGATGTTACTGGTATATTGGGCCCTGGCCAGGTAGCTCAATTGGTTAGAGCATCATCCCCATAAGCCAAGGTTGGAGGTTCAATCCCTGTTCAAGACACATACAACAATCAACCAGTGAATGCATAACTAAGTGCAACAACAAAACAATGTTTCGACTCTCTGCGTGTTTCTCTCACTCTCTCCTTTCCTCTATCTCTCTAAAATCAATCACTTTAAAAAATACAATTGATTTTATATATTGAATTTCAGCAAAATTTCAAAATTCAGTTATTAATTCTAATACTGTATTTGTAGATTATTTCATATTTTTATATATACAATCATGTTATCTCTGAATAATCTATTTCTTCTTTCCACTCATTCTACATTTCATTGCTTTTTCTTATTTCCTGGTTAGGATCTTCAGTGTGTTTCTCAGTAAAAGTGATGAGAAATTTCCTTGTGTCATTCATAATCTAAGGTAGAGAGACTTAGATATTTCATACTGAGACTCCTAGAGATAGTTCTTTATCAAATTAAGAAAGTTCTATTGTTAGTCTGATAAGAGTATATGTGATGTTGAGTTTTTATTACCTGCTATTTCTGCACATGTTGAGATTATCAGTTTTTCCCTTTATTGAAGAAACTACATTGTACTTCTTGACTAAAGGTATTTTGGTCATGACTGATTATGCTTTTTAGATATCTCTAACACTTGCTAATACTTTGTTTAGTATTTCTGCATTGATTTCCAAGACAGCCAACTAGTAATTATCTCTTTTGATATCAAGTTTATGCTGACGTTAATCAATCAAGCATTCCCTCTTTCTCAATTCTTGGATAGAGGTTACATAAGGTTTACATAGCGGTTACATAGAGGTTACATACACTGGTTTATTTAAAAATGTTTGAATTAATTCCCCAGCAAAGCCATCTGTTTTGTTTGAGGGGAGGTGCTTAATGATAAATTCAATTTGTCAATAGAATGATTCAGATTTTCTAATTTTTCTACTGTTATTTTGGTAAATTGTTTCTCTAGAAATTTAATTTCATTAAATTTTCAAATCTTTTGAATACAGTTGTGCCTAATGTCCTCGAAGTTTTTAGTTTCTATTGGGTCTATATTAAATCACCTATTTCATTCTTAACAATGGTAATTTGTGCCTCTTAAAATTTTTTTCCCCAATCTCATCCGTTTTTTTCAGTGTTTATCAATTTAATGTATTAATCTTGTTAAATAACCAACTTCTGTCTTTGTTAATTGTTATAAGCTTTCACTATTCTTACTTCATGGACTTTACAGCAAGACCTAGATCAAAATCTAAGCAACAGTACTCAGCTAAAGCCTTAGTAAATTATTTAACCTAAGACTTACTTTCATCTGAACAATGGCAAAAATAATATTACCCACCTCACAGGAAAAAGAAAGAATCCTTATAAATCATCCAGTGCTGAAGACAGAGGGAAGATGTCATAAACCTCAGTTGCCTTTACCTTCATCTGGCAACATCATGGTATAAAGAATGTGGGCTTTCATAATTGGGTACAGCCTTGAGACAAAAACCCAGTTGTGTATAGATAAATTTGGAGACTTTCAGCAAAGTACTTTATCACTAATCAAATTTCATTTTATTTATATAATCAATTTTGATTCCTCATCATATTTTGAGGTCTCTGAGGGAATGTTTCAAGTTTGTTTTGTCAACTGCTACAACTTATGGCATCTAGTGCAAGTGACAGGTATTCAAGAATTCTCAGTTTAATAAGTGAATTAGTGAGTAAATTTTATGATTTGGTTGATATTATCAGTTTGATAAGTGAAGGAGTAAGTAAACTTTGACTTGGTTTGCTGATATGTTGTTTGCATGATGGTGGGAAAGACTGAGAACACATTTAAAATGCCTGGCACTCCCTAACCATGTTCCCTTTCTACCTCTGAATGTCTCGTGCACATGGGGACTCTGCTTCTCTCATGTACGTCAAGTTCCCAAAGATACGTATGTATGTAATTTGCTTACATATTTAATGAAATTTGGTTCTCTTGTTAAGAAAAATAAAGATACCTAATATTCAGTATATGAGGGCTAGAAGAAATTAGCTCTCAGATCACTTATTATCATTCTAAAATTTAAAAGGATGATATGCAATAGGCTTACTCCAGTTTGTAAAGAATTTTTATCACTCCCTTTAACTTATCACTGAAATATGTAAAGTCACCAAACAGACATTATTTGAATAACTCTGAGAAACTCAGCTCTCTTCTCTGTATCTCAATAAATTTCATATTTAATTTTTTCCCTTTTATTCTTCACACTATGGCAGATGTCCCCATCTTACCCCCTCCTTTGAATATCCTCTTCCCAGACACCATTCCTCCTTTCTCTGGCCATCACCATACCATTGTGGGTCCCCATTGGTTATGTTCATACGTTCTTCGGCTAATCCCTTCACCTTCTTTCATCTAGCCTCCCCCTTCCTCTGCCCACTAACAGCAGCCTGTTCCATGTATCCAGGCCTCTGTTTCTATTTTTTTTTGTCAGGTTTTTTTTTTCATTGAATTGCACATGTAACAGATCATATGGTATGTCTCTATCTCTGAACAGCTTTTTTCACTTATGATAATATTCTCAATGGCCGTCCTTACTGTTGCAAAAGGTAAGATTTCCTTTTTTTCCCCATCCAAGTAGTATTCCATTGTATAAATGTACCACCGCATTTTTATCCACTAATCTACTGCTGGCACTTGGGCTGTTTCCAGATCTTGGGTATTGTAAATAATACTGCTATGAACACAGGAGTGCCTATATTCTTTTGAATTGGTGTTTCAGGATTCTTAGATATATTCCTTAGAAGTGGGATCACTGGATCAAAGTTCCATTTTTAATTTTTTGAGGTAGCTCCATACTGTTGCAGTGTCTGCACCATTCCATATTCCCACCAACAGTGCACTAAAGTTGACTTTTCTAGCATCCTTGCCAAGACTTTTGCTTGCTGAATTATTGAGGTTAGCCATTCTAGCAGGTGTGAGCTGATAGCTCATGGTGGTTTTAATTTGCATCTCTCTGACAATTAGTGACATTGACCACTTTTTTCATGTCTATTGGCCATCTGTATATTCCCTTTAGAAAACTGTTCTGGTCCTTTGCTCATTTATTAAATTGGACAGTCTTTTGGGATTAAGTTTTATAAGTTCTTTACACATTTTGGATACAAATCCCTGTAAAATGTATCATTGGCAAATATGTTCTCCCACTCAGTGAGTTCCCCTTTCATTTTGTTGATGGTTTCCTTTGCTGCGCAGAAGCTTTTTAGCTTTATATAATCCCATTTGTTTATTTTTTTTTCCTTTGTGTCCATTACTGTAGAAGACATGTCAGCAAAAATACTGTTCTGAGACATCTGGAATTTTTACAGGCTCTTTTCTTCCAAAATTTTTATGGTTTAACATTTTCATATTTAAGTCTACTTACCCATTTTGAGTTTATTCTTGCAAATGGTGTAAGTTGGGGGTATAGTTTCTTCTATTTTTTTTTGCATATATCTGTCCAATTTTACCAACATCATTTATTCAAGAAACTACCTTTACTCCTTTGTATATTCCTGCTTTTCTGTTAAGTATTGACCACATAGGTGTGGGTTGATTTCTTTGCTCTCTATTCTGTTCCAATTATCTACATGCCTATTCTTATGCAAGTACCAGGCTGTTTTGATTGCAAGGGCCTTGCAGTATAGTCTCGTATCAGGTATTGTGATCCCTCTAATATTCTTCTTTCTCAAGACTGCTAAGGTTATTCAGGATCTTTTTCCTTTTTTTGGTTCCATATAAATTTTTGAATATTTGTTCAAAATCTGTGAAATATGTCATTGGTATTTTAATGGAAATTGTTTTGAATCTATACACTGCTTTGGATAGTGTAGTCATTTTAATAATGTTAATTTCTTCTAATCCATAAACACAGTATATGTCTTCACCTACTTGTAACTGCATCAATTTCTTTCCTCAATGTCCCATAGTTTTCCAAGTACAGGACTTTAACCTCCTTGGTTAAATTCATTCCTAGGTACCTTAATTTTATTGTGGAAATAGTAAATGAGACTTTTTTTTTTTATTTCTCTTTCTGATACCTCACCTTGGTATATAGAAATGCCACCAATCTCTGGATATCCAAGAATTGATATGGCTAAAGAAAAGATCATCAAAATAGAAAGGGAACCAACTGTATGGGAAAACATATTTGCCAATGATACCTTGGACAAGGGTTTGATCTCCAAAATATATAAAGAACTCATATGACTCAACAATAGGAAAACAAACAACCCAATTAAAAAATGGACAAAGGGAAGTTTCAGCCAAGATGGAGGTGTAGGTAGATACATGTTCCCTCCTCACACAACCAAAAGCATAAGACAACAAATTAAAAAAATTAAAAACCCAGAACTGCCAGAAAATCAAACTGCATGGAAGTCCGAAAACCAAAGAGTAAAAGAAGAAGCATTCATCCAACCCATAGGAAGGGCAGAGATGGGCAGCCAGGGCAAAGAGGACCCACAGTAAGGCAGCAACTAGAAGGCCAGGTGGGTGAGGCCGTGCACTGCTGGTGGTCCCACATGTGCACACACATAAACTGGGAAGAACTGAAGAGTGAAGCATACAGAGCAACCCGGGGTTTTAGTATGGGGAAATAAAGTCTCAAAACCTTAAGTAGTAAAAACCTGTGAAGTTTGCATTGGCAGGAGAAACTCCCAACCTCAAAGGAGAGTGCTTTGGAGAAACCCACAGTGTCCTAGAATGTATACAAACTCATGCTCCCAGGAATCACCTCCAAAAAGACCCAATTTGATTGTGGATATTGGGGAAATAGCTGACAGCTGGCCCAGAGCTAAGCTAGCATCATTGTTCCCTCTCTGACCCCTCCCCCACATACAGAAGCACACCAGAGGAACTTGTGTTGCCCCACCCTGGCAAATCCCTAAGGCTTTGCCCCTTACAACATAACAGGTGTGCTGCAACAAAGAAATATGGACAAAATGAAAGAACAGATCAAAACTCCAAAAATAGAACTAAGTGACTAAGGGAAAGCCAACCTATCAGATGCACAGTTCTAGAAACTGATAATCAGGATACACATGGAAATGGTTGACTATGGTCACAAATTAGAGGAAAAAGGAAAGGCTATGCAAAGTAAAATGAAGCAAATTATACAGGGAACCAACAGTAAAGGGAAGGAATTGGAACTCAGATCAAGGACTTGGAGCACAAAGAAGAAATAAACATTCAACCAGAACAGAATGAAGAAACAGAATTCAAATAAAGGAGAAGGCCCTTAGGGACCTCCAGGACAACTTTAAACATTCCAATGTCAGAATTATAGGGTGCTAGAAAGAGAAGAGGGAAGAGCAAGAAATTGAAAGCTTACTTTATAAAATAGTGAAGGAGAGCTTCCCCAATCTGGCAAAGGAAACAGATTTCTAGGAAGTCCACAAATCTCAAAGAATCCCAAAGAAGTTGGACCCAAGGAAGCATACGACAAGGCACATCATAATTACATTACCCAAGATTAAAGATAAGGAGAGAATCTTAAAAGCAGCAAGAGAAAAGGAGACAGTTACCTACAAAAGAGTGCCCATAAGAGTATCAGCTAATCTCTCAAAAGAAATCTTGCAGGCAAGAAAGGGCTAGAAAGAAGTACTCAGAGTCATGAAAGGCAAAGACCTACAGCCAAGATTACTCCAGCCAGCAAAGCTATCATTTAGAATGGAAGGGCAGGTAAAGAGCTTACCAGATAAGGTTAAGTTAAAGGAGTTCATCATCACCAAACCCTTACTATATGAAATGTTAAAGGGACTTATCTAAGGAAAGGAAGATGATCAAAAACTATGAACAGTAAAATGACAACAAACTCACAACTATCAACACCTGAACCTAAAAACAAACAACTATAAAAGGAACAGAATGACAGAATGGAGATCACATGGAGGGTTATGAGTGGGGAGGGGGAAGGGAGAATGGGGGAAAATGGTACAGGGAATAAGAAACATAACTGATAGGTACAAAATAGACAGGGAGAAACTAAGAATAGTATAGGAAATGGAGAAGCCAAAGAACTTACATGTAATGATCCATGGACATGAACTAAGCAGCAGGTGAAGGAGAATGCTGCTGGGAGGGTGGGGTGCAAAAGGGAGAGGAATAAAGGGGAGAAAAAATGGTACAACTGTAATAGCATAAGCAATAAAATATTCTTTAAAAAATGGGCAAAGGATCTGAACAGACACTTCTCCAAGGAGGACATACATACACAGGGCCCAGAGGCACAGCCATCAGAGAGATGCAGAGTAAAACTACAATGAAATACCACCTGACACGGGGCAGAATAGCCATCATTAACAAATCAACAAACAAGTGCTGGCAAGGATGGGGAGAAAAGGGAAACTTGGTACACTATTTGTGGGAATGCAGACTGGTGCAGCCACTATGGACACAATATGAAATTTCTGCAAAAAAAAACTAAAAATGGAACTGCCTTATGACCCAGCAATTCCACTGCGAGGATTATACCCTAAGAACCCTGAAACACCAATTCAAAAGAATTTATGAACCCCTATGTTCATAGTAGCTTTAATTAATTAATTAATTAATTGAATGTGCAAATACAGTTGTCCTGATTTTTCTCCCTTTACACCCCTCCATCCAGCACCCTTCACTCCCTCAGGCAACCCTACCACCATTGTTCATATCCATGGGTCATGTGCAAAAGTTTTTTGGCTACTCCATTTCCTACACTGCTCTTTACATCCCGATGACTATTCTGCAACTGCTATTTGTACTTCTTAATCCCAACTCCACCCATGGCCCTACAACACCCCCCCTTTTTATCTGGTAACCATCAAAACACTCTCTGTACCCATGATTCTTTCTTTGTTCTTTTTGTTTGCTTAGTTTGTTTTTTACAATTCAATTGCTGATCTGTATTATTTGCCATTTTATTGTTCATAGATTTAATCGTCCTCTTTTCCTTAAATAATTCCCTTTAACATTTTATATAATAGTGGTGTGGTGATGATGAACTCCTTTAGTTTTTCCTTGTCTGGGAAGCTCTGTATCTGCCTTTTGATCTAAATGATAGCTCAGCTGGGTAGAGCAATCTTGGCTGTAGGTCCCTGCTTCTCATGACTTTGAATATTTCTTGCTAGTACCTTCAAGCCTACAAAGTTTCTTTTCAGAAATCAGCTGACAGTCTTATAGCAACTCCCCTGTAGGTAACTAACTTGTTTTCTCTTGCTGCTTTTAAAATTTTCTCTTGATTTTTTGCCTTTGGCATTTTAATTAAGATGTGTCTGGGAGTGGGCTTCTTTGCACCGATCTTGTTTGGGACTCTATGCTTCCTGAACTTGCATGTCTATTTCCTTTACCAAACCATGAAAGATTTCTTTCATTATTTTTTCCAATAGATTTCTAATTTCTTGCTTTCTCTTCTCCTTCTGGCACCCCTATGAGGAGAATGTTAGACCTCTTGAGTCGACCCAGAGGCCGCTATACTATTTGATTTTTCTGGATTACTTTTTCTTATTATTCTGCTCGATTGTTTTTTTGCTTCCATATATTCCAAATCATTGACTTGATTTTCAGCTTCATCTTTTCTACTGCTGTTTCCCTATAAATTGTTTGTTACTTCAATTAGTGTATCCTTCATTTCTTATTGTATCTTTTTCTTATTGTTGAGGTCCTCATGAAGTTCCTTGAGCATCCTTAAAACCAATGTTTTAAACTCTGCATCTGATAGATTGTATATCTCCATTTCATTTAGCTCTTTTTCTGGAGTTTTAACCTGTTCTTTCATTTGGGCCATGTTTGTCTCGTTGGTTTGGCAGCTTTCTTCTGCTTGTTTCTATGTATTAGGTAGAGCTTCTTTGACTCCGTGTCTTGGTAGTGTGGCCTAATGTATTAGGTGTCCTGTAGGGCCCAGTGGCACAGCCTCTTCTGTCACCCAATCTGGGTACTCGAGGTGTGCCCTTTGTGTCTGCTTATTACATTCTCCTCTTATATTTGGATCTTGGTAGCTGTTGGCAGACCAATGTGAGGGATTTATCCAGATCAGACAGCCACAAGGATTGGACGTGACCACTTACAAGCTACCTCTGCCCTCTGTGGAGGATCAGCTGTGCAGGGGCGGACTGTTGGTGCTGTGATGTGGTCTGTTCCTGTCCAGTGGGTGCACTGGCCATTGGGTTTTCCAGGTGGTACAGAGCAAGGTCAGCCCCAACCTGTGTTTTTCCCAGGGGAACACTGCCTGAGCTATAAAGCAATCTGAGATGGCTGCTACTTGTGCTGGACATGGAGATTCCCAGGCAAAGCCAAGCTGTGAATATTGACTGATTGCTGCTAGTTCTGGGCTTGGGGCTCACTGAAGCCAATTGTTGCCTGTTTGGTAGGATTTATGAAGTTGTGAAGTATGAGCCAAAACTAATCATTCATATGGAAAAGCAGCTTAGGTGGGCCCATAAGTTGGGTGGGGTGGAGCATCTGGGCATCTCCAAGGCAGGTAAGAAAGTTTTAGCCAGGTTGTTGGAGTCTCAGATATAAGGCACTACTAGCCTGCCGGCGTTGTTGGGGGAGGACTTAGAAAAGAGACAATGGCCCCAGCTAGCCTTGATGCCAGGCACTCCAGTTTCTCCCCATATACCACCGGTTTTACCACCTTTCGAGCTGCTACCCCAGTGCTGGACCTCAGAGGGAGTGAGTCTGTACAGATGAAGCCATGGGTGGGTTAAGAGGAACTACTTGGGCTCCAGCAGTTTCTTCTACCAACTCCATACCTGCCGGATTTTTTAACCAGAAGTTGTGGAGACTTACTTTCCTGGCACTGACACCCTAAGCTGGGGGGCCTGGTGTGAGGCTGGGACTCCTCACTCCCAAAATATCCCTCCTGAATTTTTATCCACCACACATGGGTGAGGGACCAGCCTGTTTCATATCTCCACCCCTCCTACCAGTCTGGATGGATCTGGTTTTGTTTTGTTTTTTTAAATTCCGTAGTTGTCAGACTTCCATTCAACTTGATTTCTGACAGTTTAGAGTGATGGCTGTTCTCCATAGCAGCATTATTTACAATAGCCACGTGCTGGAAACAGCCTAAGTGCCCATCAGTAAATGAGTAGGTCATAAAACCGTAGTACATTTACACAATGGGATATCACACAGCAGAAAGAAGGAACTCCTACTGTTTGTAACAGCATGGGTTCAACCAGAGAGTATTATGCTAAGTGAAATATGCCAGGTCACAACAGACAAGTAACATATGATCTCACCTATAAATGGAACCTAATGAACAAAACAAACAAAGGAGCCAAATAGAATGAAAGGCATGGAGATAAGAAACAGACTGACAGTGACCAGAGGGGAAGAGACAGTGGATAAGAGGAGAAATAAGGGGAAGGGATTAGTCAAGGAACAGGTATAAAGAACCCATGGGCATGAATTGACTATGGGAGTTGGGGGTGCGCAGGGCAGGGTAGAGCAACATGGGAAAAATTGGGACAACTGTAATAGGTAACAATAGAAAAAAAGACCTGTACTCAGAAAATTATAACACATTGAAGAAGATACAAATAAGTGGAAGCATATACTGTATTCATGAATTAAAGAATTAACATCATTAAAATATCCATACTACCCAAACCATGTACAAAGTCAATGCAATTCTTATCAAGATACCAGTGGACTGTTTCACAAAACTAGAACAAACATTCCAAAAATTTATATGGAACCACAGAAGACCCCAAATAGCAACAATAATCTTGAGAAAGGAAAACAAAATTGGAATAATGAAGCTTCCTGTTATCAAACTGTACTAGAAAGTCATAGTAACTAAAACATCATGGTACAACCACAAAAATGGACATAGAGACCAATGGAACACAACAGAAAGCCCAGAAATAAACCCATGTCTTTATAGTCAATTAACATTTGACAAAGAAGGCTGAAGTATACAATGGGGTAAGGACAATCTCTTCAATAAATGTTATTGGGGCTAACTGGACAGAGACATGAAAAAAAATGAATGAAACTAGACTATCTTCTTATAAACCCAAGATGGATTAACATTTAAACTTGAAACCATAAAAATCCTGGAAGAAAACAGAGGCAGTAAAACCTCAAACATTCCTCATTGCAATATTTTTTGTGATATATCTCCTCAGGCAAAAGAAACAGGAACATAAAAGAAAAATGAAAAACTGGAACTATATCAAACCAAAAAGTTTTTGTACAGCAAAGAAAACCAACAACAAAACAAAAGGACAACCTACTGAATAGAAGATATTTGCCAATGATACAAAAGATGAGGGGCTGATATCCAAAATTTATAAAAAACTTATAAAACTCAACACCAAAAACCAAACAATCCAATCCAAAAATTGGCAAAAACCTGAATAGACACTTCTCAAGAGGACATTCAGACTGCCAACAGACATATGAAAAGATACTGAACATCACTAATCACCAGAGAAATGCAAATTAAAACCATAATGAGATACCACCTCACACCTGTCAGATGACTATCATCAGTAAATCAACAAAGGACAAGAGTTGGGAAGGATGTGGAGAAAAGGGAACCCTTGTGTACTGTTGGTGGGAATGTAGGTTGCTACAGCCACTATGGAAAGCAGCATAGAGTTACCTAAAAAAAATTTAAAGTGGAACTATCTTGTGACCCAGTAATCCTACTTCTGAGAAATCTGAAATAATAATTGTAAAGAATATATGCACCACTATGTTCACTGCAGTATTATTTACAGTAGCCAAGATTTAGAAGCCGCTGAAGTGCCCATCAGTAGATAGATGAGTGGATAGAAAAGTGGTGTGTTTATACAATGGAATACTACGGAGCCATCAAAAAAAAGAAGAAAAGAAATTCTTACCCTTGTGCAATAGCATATATAGCCCTGGAAAAAATTATGGTAAGGGAAATGTCAGTCAGAGAAAGACAAGTACTATATATTTCTCTCATTTCCGGCATCTAATAGACAAAACAAATGAACAATCAAAATAGAGACAGACTCACAGATAGAGAGCAGCCTGACAACTGTTGAGGGTGTGGGCCAGGGCTCCCTGGGTAGGCTGGAGGGATTGAAAAAAAGAAAAAAAGAGAGAAAACTCATGGGCATGGACAACAGTGTATTGACTGTAGGAGGAGCGGTATAGGGAGGAGGAGGAGGATATAGGGGTAAATGGTGATGGACAGAGACTACTTGGCTTTTCAAGACACAAAATAGTGCACTGATTTTATGTTACAGAATTGTGTACCTGAAACTGGTATAATTTCATTAACCAGTATCATCCAAATAAGCTCAATAAAAAAGAATAAAAATAAAGAGAAGGGGATACATAAAAAAAATAATGGTAATATTTCTATGCTGCAGTGATTTAGTAAGCTCTACTACAAATGAGGGATTATTTTAGGGGCTTTATACACATGATCTCTGTTGAAAAGAAACAACATGTCCAAAATGGACTCACTTATGCTAAGCTCATCAAGCCAAAATATAACACCTAACTTAATTACAGTTAACAACATTCCCCAGTGATATAGTCTTAACTGGTCGGTCTGAATCTGGATGTTCTGGTCAGCACCAATGAGATCATCTACTACACATCCCCTTTAGATTCCCCACAGGAGGGTGAGAGAATCCTTTTTTCCTTATCTCTTCCGCCTTCTGACTATAAATATCTTCTATTTTGTAGCACTTCTTGGAGTTCCTTTCTACATAGTAAAAGGGATGCTTTTTGATTTATCAATTGCTCAATAAAGCTAATTAGATCTTTAAAATTTACTCAGTTAAATTTTCTTTTTTAACATGTCTAGTCCTCCCCAACAAAATCTTCAAAGTAGCTGTTATTTTTCCCTACTGAAAGACGGGAACATTGAAAAATGAAGTTAACAGAAGGTCCAATACACATAGAATAAATGGCAGAGTCTGATTTTAATTTTTTTAAGTTCATGCTTTTCCAAGTAATGATGTAAGTTACAAATAATCATTAATACCAATTAAAGAAAATTCTGGTTTTCTTTAAGCTGGAAATTTTAAAAGAACAATGACCAATGTATGCCTTTTTTTTACTTTGCCAAGTAAGGACATTTATAAGAACTCACTAGGTACCATCATTATGTCATTATAAAATGGTTATTTAAGAAAAACAGGAGTAAATAAAAAGAGGAGTAAACAAAAAGGAGAGACACTGTTTCAATTATGAATACTGCTTTATGAGAAAGTCACTACCTGGTGCTCATTTTTAGTTTTACTGAGAACTAATAAAACCTCAGCGAGACTGCAACGACCCACAGGTCAGTGTTGGGAAACCAGTACTGATGTTATCTCTCTGCACATGTAAGCAGTTTAGCCCATCTTGCCAAGAGGCTTCTGCACACATAAACCTCAAGTTTAAAGTCTCCCTGAAAACTGCCCATGAAAAAATTTCTTCCAAGAACCCTGGGTCATTGTGTTCTCTGGGAAGCTTGATGGTATTAATTCAGGAGCAAACAGTTAATCAACTTCTTGCCTTACTCAGCTGGTTCTCCACTGCCTGCTGCAAAACATAACTTTAGTATAGTTTAAATCAGTAAAATCATAACTTGTCCTTAACAGTATCCTCTTTCTCATCTCACAGATATAATGTGAATACTTCAAATCACTGCTCACCTTTAACTGCTTGATGTGTGTTCCTGTTTTCTCAATGCTCCAGGATCAGCTCTATGACTTTTCTTCGTTTTCTTATACAACCTACCAACCACCTCTCTAAAAATCAGAGCCATTCTTGGTATTCTGTGACCTTGGACATCATAATGTCCAAACCTGATCTGTGAAAATAGTGTACCAGACAGAGATGCTTTCTTCCCTTGACAGCAATGTTTCAAGGGCCTTTACACCCACCAATTTTGTCATTAAAACATAATGATGTTATATATTACAAAGCTCATTTTACAGTTAAGGAAACTAAAGTAGGAAACCAAGAGGGAAGGCTCACAGTTTCTTAGTGGAAGGCCAGTTTTAGGTCTTGGGACCTTCAGTCCCTACTCTGTACTCTGCAACAGGACATCCTATCATGATACACGTGACTTAGAACATCTCCAGATACACCATTTGTGCAGGTGAGAAATATTCTCTGGCAATTGTAAGAGATCTCAAAACAGAGAAACTAAACACACTTGAAAAATACCATGCTAAAAAGAGATGAACTTCTACTGAAAAGGCAGCAATGTTTTTAGACAATGTATTCTCTTTAAATGAGACAGTCAATATTCTAAGAATGATTTTCCTATGAATTATCACTCTGACCTCCAAGTTTAATAATTTAAATTATTAAACTTGACAGGAATAACCCAACTTCATAAACTGTAACATGAAAAAAAGAAGCAGGACAAAATAGAGAAAGAACATGGACATGGACAACAGTAAGTGATTCTGGGGGGTGGGGGAGTAGAGGAGGGTATGGAGAATAAATAAATGGTGATGGATGGAGACTTGACTTGGGGAAGTGAACAGAATACAGCATACAGATCATGTGTTGAAGAATTCTGAACCTGAAACCTGTATAATTTTGTTAACTAGTATTACCCCAATAAATTCAATAAAAAATGCAATGAAAGACTATGTACTAAAGTAGAAAGGATAATTTCATAAGTAGATCAAGACAGAACTCTATTCCGAAGCATTTCAAAACATGGCAGAGCCATTTTATTTATTAAACTAAAATTATTTATCTTGCTTTGGAAATAAATATGATGGTTTTGTTATTTCCTTTTCAATGTCTTGGTAACATAGACAGGGAGGAAAATAAAATCACAAAGAACGCGTCAGAAAAGAAGTGTAGTTTTTTAACGTCCCTAAAAAGCTTGCCCAAACAGGAGCACTGTAACCAAAGCAACAGCTGGCACTGAGCTAAGAGACAGAGACATATCTGTAGACTACTGTAAAGACTGTTCCAAGAAATAGCAAGCGATATCCAGGCATTTACTAAGCTACATGCTAATATGCAATGACCTTTGTGAGCATGCATACAGCATTAAATCAAGTTTGACAGGATTTTAAAAGCTTCACATCATTGAAATTAGAAATGGAAAGAGTAACAAAATTTTATTTAATTGGAAACAAAACACATAAATGACATGAATTCACAAGACCAGGATTCCACTGTGGATGATACAAAAGTTGGAAAGGTTCATATAATCCTTGTATCACATTTTACTTTTTCTCCTCACTAAATAATACCTTAGTAGTCAAATTATTTTTCTCTAGGATTTATACATAAAAGAAGAAAAACACACTGAGAAAAGGAAAAGGACAATATAGAATATAAATTTTGATGATACTATTCTGCTGTTATAGTTCATGCAACAGTCCACAAAATGACTTCATTTATAAAGCCTTAAACACAATATAAAATTCTGACTTGATTCCAACTGATTTTGACTAGAAAGAGAAGCAGAGATTTAAAATTTTTACTTCCAAAACACTTTATTAGTGAGCCTTCAGGACTACAATATTTCCTCAAAGTTTGCTCTTATTAAGCTATTTCATACTTAATGAAAACAAACAATAAGGAACTCTAGAATCATACTAAAAAGATGGGGGTAGGTGAGGAAAGAGAGGCAGAATTGATGAACATGTCCCCGACCTGGCTTCTCCTAAGACACAAGGATTATACTGAGAAAGATGCGAAGTTACTTTAAGCAAAAATTCAAAGAACAGGTATTTCTCACTATGATGATAATCCTTACTGCTAAAAAAGAAAACATTTTATAACATAGAAAAGATATAGCTCTTTATTTTAAAAAAGCAGATAATTCTTTAAAATACTCTCTTAGTACACTATAACTTTAATAAAATTAGGTTGACTTTCAAGTACGTTTTAAGACAAAAAAGCACAGCATCTTAATCAATAACTGAGGAACTTTAAAATACAAATATCTTATTTCTCAAGAGTGGTGCTAATAAACTCACAATACCTTATAGGTAACAGCTACATATTAGGACCAAATAGCTAAGGCAATTTATAATATCTATGTACACATGTACTAACATGATATATACATAACACCTTTTTTTGAGCTATAAATGCCTAAAACATTGAAAACTTAATGGAGCCCCATGAAGAATTACATGTACTAAAGAAAGAAGGAATCACATTACATAATGTAATTTAAAATCAAGAATTACATTAGCTACCTTGGTTGTGATTCAGAGTTTACCAGTGGCTTTTCTGATTCAGTAACATGCAGCCCATTAATGCTTGATATGTACTTCTCAGCTAACCTAATATGATTATTTTAGAACCTGTTAACAATCAACAGTCAACAGTACATAACCTAAATGAAATTAAACGACTAAGCAGGATATTTAACAGCATAATATGATCTTATAAGCCAGATATCAACTTTAATCTAGGCCTTTTTAAAGAGAAGCAGAAAGAAATAAGGAGCTATAGTAAAGAAAGGAAAAAAAGAGAGAGACAAGAGGAAGAAGCAGAAAAACAATAAAAGTGAACATGGTTTGGAAGGGGAAGTTTCTACAGAAAAGAAGTTATAACACAAAAGACCCTAAGAAAATGGCGAAGACAGTGAAGAAATAATCAATACAGAGAAAAGGGTTATTTTAATTTCCAAATTTCTTTACAAAATAAATTTGAAGAGCACAGCCTACATCAATTCAAAGTTCAGCATTCATTGTATTATATAATAGTAGAAAATATTTCACGGTCACTAAAATGTGTTCAATAATAAAATGAATTTTTTAAGACAGTAAAAGTAGTCACAGAACACTGAGACTCAAGCCATAAATTTTACTCTTTGAACATAAAATTTTAAGTTAAATACATACATGTCTTTTTTTCATGTTTTATTCCTTTTTTAAAATTTAATTCTCGTTCAAGTACAGTTTTCTGTCTTATATTCCCAGCCCTGCCCCCACAGTGCTCCCCACCTCCCTCCCTAAATACATACCTATGTCTTATTTCTTATGTAAAGTAACAATAATAATTCTACTGATTCATGCTTTAACAAAAATATTTATGGCAAGTATTACTAGCTAATCACCCCTTGTTTCTTATTAGTAAAATTCTAATTTTCTCCAGGGGTGAAAAATGTGCACCACCCCAGGAAATGGCTCATGAATATCCTAAGGCAATGTTGACATTTCTATTCCTTTTTGCCAAATACTTGCTTTCACTGTCTTCTGGACAGCTGGGGAGATACTGCGACCCAGATTGGGCCAATGAGACATAAGGACAGGTCTGCTGGGGCAATGTTAGAAAAGGAGCTTGTAACACTGCCTTTTGGCTGGCAGCTAGCACTGACCCACCTCCACACCTTGAATACAGACGTAATGCCTAGGGGTGTGACAGTTATCTTGTGACCATGACAAAACAAGCAAGAGGACACTAAGGGTGACAAAATGGAAAGACCCTTGTTGAATAGCTAAAACAATGTTAGAACCACCCACATACAAATACCTACTTGTTTAAGCTACTGTTAGTAGCTTGTTGATAAAATTCTAGCAGTCCCATCTAGCACCAAACTGACTGAAACACTATATATAAAAATACATCACTCCACAGCATTTTAAAAAAGGAACAAGGAGAAGATCCAAGAAACAGTGGATTAGGTGAAATCTACACTAACCTCCTCCAAGCACCAAATTAGAATTACAACTACATTAAAGAAAAATAGTCCTGAAAAACCAACTGAAAACTAGCTGGAGAGAAAGAAGCCTTATAAGCAAAGACTTAGAGAAGAAGCCATATCAAGACTGCCAGAACAGCCCTGGCTGCTGTAGCTCAGTGGACTGAGCATGGAGCCTGCAAACCAGAGAATCGGGGATCAATTCCCAGTCAGGGCACATGCCTGGGTTGCCGGCCAGTTCCCAGAAGGAGACGCATAAGAGGCAACCATACATTGATATTTCTCTCCCTCTCTCCTTCCCTTCCCCTCTAAAGATAAATAAATAAAATATTTTTTTAAAAAGAAGTGATTTACTACATTAAAAAAATGGCAGAGCACTCTCCTCCATCTGGCATCAGAATGGGGAGAATCAATAGCCCCCCCGCCGCTGGAGTCCCGATCACCCCACCATGTGGAGCTCATGCCCTGCTGAGAAATACAGCCAGAGGCTCTTTAATGACTAAACCTAACAGGCAGTCTGCAGGAGGAGGCAGATCTCTGGGTGCTTTCAGACTTCTGCTAACCCACCTCCGAGCCTGGTGCTAGTAAAAACCAACCATGGTGCACAGCTCGGTACTTCCTGCACACACTCAGGCCCAGCAGACAGAGCCCCAGCTGTGAATCAATTTAGTTCCAAATAGACTGCCCAAAGACAATCACAGTCAATGTCTGACACAGGTCTGCACCAGAGACCCTCCAAAGAGGTCAGGACCCAACACACCCAGGGGCCACCTTCAGACAACAACAGAGCAGGGCCCAGTAAGTTTCACAAGCAGCATATCCACAGGAAGATTTCAGCAGACACCGAAACCTGGTGAGGCAAAGTCTACTACATGTAATCAACAACTGCACACCAGCTTGCACAATGTGATGAGGTTGGAGACTCATAGTCAGGCAGCCTAAGGAACTGATTTCATGCACAATGGGGCCAATAACAATGAAAACTCAATTACAAAAGGAGGGCCCATATAACACACAAGTGACATTTCTAGAGCACCAGCTCAGGTGATCAGGGAGACTATGCTATTGGAAGCCACAGAACAACTACTTCATAAGGCAATGCTACCAAGCCTGCAAGTCATAGCACATCTACCTCATACAAGGAAACAAACACAAAGAGGCAGCCAAAATGGGGAGACAGAAAAAGGCTGAAAATAAAAGAACAAGAGAATTCTCCAGAAAAGGAGCTAAATGAAATGAAGACGAGCCCTTTATCAGAAATAAAGTCCAAACTACTGATTATAAGGATATTCAACAGTATGAAAAAGTACATAGAAAGCATAAAAAAAGACCAGTCAGAAATGAAGAACGTAATGGCTGAAATAAAGAATACACTGGAAGGAATAAACAGTAGGTTAGCTGAAACAGAGGCTCAAATCAGTGATTTGGAAGAAAAGGTAAAAAATACCTAATCAGAGAGGCAAAAAGAAAAAACATTAAAAAAATGAGGACACTTTATGGAACCTTTGGAACAACATAAAACATAACAACATCCATAGCACAGGGGTATCAGAAGAAGAAAAGGGTGAGCAAGGAATCAAGAACCTATCTGAAGAAAACTTCCCTAACCTGGTGAAGGAAAAAGACATAAAAGTCCAAGAAGTGCAGAGAGTCCCAGACAAAGAGGACTCAAAGAAGCCCCCCAAAAGACACATAATTAAAATACCAAAGGTTAAAGGCAAAGACAATCTTAAAAGAAACAAGAAAAAGGCAGTTAGCTCCCTACAACAGAGCTCCCATAACACTGTCAGGTGATTTCTCAACAGAAACATTTCAGGGCAGAAGGGATTGGCATGAAATATTCAAAGTGACAAAAAGCAAAGGGCCTACAACCAAGGTCAATTTACCAGACAAGGCTATCACTGAAAATTAAAGGAGAAATAAAAAGCTTCCCAGACAAGAAAATGCTAAAGGAGGATATTACCTCCAAACAAGTATTACAGGAAATGTGAAAGGATTGCTGTAAGAGGTAGAAGTAAAAGGAGACAAAAAAAGCAGAGGAATATAGTTTAAAAAATTGCAACAAATACACACATATCAATAATCACTTTAATTACAAATGTATTAAATGTTCCAAACAAAAGACATGATAGCTGAATAGATAAGAAAACAAGACCAATATATAGGCTGTTATGAAGAGACCCACCTTAGAATGAATGATACACACAGATTAAAAGTAAAGGGATGGAAAAACATTTCATGTAAATGAAAAGGGGAAAAAAGTTGGGGTATAAATACTTTTATCTTTACAAAATAGACTGTAAAGCCAAAGCTATAGTAAAAGACAAAGAAGTACACTACATAATGTTAAAGAGAGCAATCCAACAAGATGACACATCCATTGTAAACATTTATGCACCCAATTTAGGAACACTTAACCATGTAAGGCCAATCCTGATGGAAATATAGGGAGAGAATGACAATAATATAATCATAGTAAGATTTTAACACAACATTGACATGAATGGATAGACCTTCCAGACAGAAAATCAACAAGGAGACAGTGGCCTTAAGGGACATATTAGGTCAAGTTAAGTGGTTTTAATTAATATCTTCCGAGCATTTTACCCCAAAGCAGAAGAATAGAGAGAGAGAACAAGAACTTATTGCAGTGTTAAAATTCTTCAGAGAAGTATTTGGTTGTGGTTTATCAGATCTTGTATTTGTTTCTCAACCCTTCATTTCTATATGACTATACATTTGGAAGTAGTGTGTTTAAATATGATTTTCAACAACTGAGTATCTTTGGAATAGTCTCTGATTCCTTTGTTATTCCTGTTAAAGGATATGTTCAGCATAGGTGGATTAAAAAAAAGTTGACGTGCAATCCCTTGAATAGTTCTTTGAGAAAAGGTACCTTCTTTCATTTGATGTAGGCAAGTGTCTTATTTATCTTCAAAGTGAGACCCCGAGTTAAGATATACTTGGCAGTAGATAAAACTAACCTCCAGTATTAAAAGTTAAGAAAATAGTTACCTCTTGAAAATAAGAAGAGAGAGTGGTTGTGAGAGGACTGCAGTGGCCTTCCTGGGGCTGAGTTTTGATTTCACAGTTGTGTTCACCTGGTCGTATTTCAATCTATATGTCCAAAATTTATCTTTTCATTAGGTATATAATCATTTTAAAAGTTTACTTCAAATAATAACTGACATTCAGATATATATTTTAATTTACAACAATTAGTCAAATAACTAACTTTCTAATTTAGAGACTACACAAATGAATTATTCACAAAATTATTTTCATCCAGTACAAATGCACAAAATGAAATTCCTGGCTTAAAGCATATAAATAAAAAAGATAGGTATTAGTGATTATACTTGAATCAACTACAAATAGAGAAAACAGCTGGGTGCAACACAAACGTAAAACTGGTATTTACATCTGATTTGTTTTATTTTTTACTGGAATTATTGGGATGACAATGGTTGATAAAATGATACAGCTTTCAGATGTACAATCCTATAATATATTACCTGTATACTGCACTGTGTGTTCACCACCCCGAGTGACTTGTTGATTCTACTATGTTAGTATATTTAACATTGGGTTTCTTCTAATTCAGAAAATTAAGCACCAGGAAATTAACACCTTATGAAAATCTCAAGTAAACAATGTTTTTTAATCATGGCTCAGTGCTTATGAAGGGTGGATGGTCTAGGTTTAAAGTAGTTAATGTTTTGATCCAAACTATAATATTTATGAGCTGTCTCTTCTTCAACAAATTACTTAAGCTCTGGGCTCCAGGTCAACATGGTAGAGTAGGAAAAGGCAGCACTCAGATCTTTCCACAACCACATCAAAATTACAACTAAACGACAGAACGACATCATTCAGAACCACTTTAAATCTAGCTGAACAGACATCTTATAACTAAGGACACACAGAAGAAGCCACACTGCGACTCACAGGAGGGGTGGAGATGCAGAATGGGCGGGTCCCACCAAACACGTGGCAATTAAAAACTGGGAAGGAAATCTTGGCTTTGGAGGTACTCCCTGAGGGGAAAGGGATCCCAGCCCCATCCCAGGATCCAGCCCAGGGATCCAGTGCCGGGAAGAGAAGTCCACATAACTACCAGTTGTGCAAACTAGCAGGGATTGTGGCAGACTAAGATAAAAGGCTCTGGAAACCCAGGTGTATCTCTCAAAGGGACCCCTCATGTACTAAATGGGACTCACTCCCTCTAGGCTCTGGCACTAGGGCAGCACCTCAAAAGGTAACAGGGACATACACAGAGGAATAGTATTGTCTAGCTTCAAGGCAAGGGCTGGAAGGATAGCTTTTTCCCAAACAGAAGTGCTGGCAGAGGTCACTGTTCCGTTGCTGTGTCCCCCATCACACAACCAGCAGACAGGTACCACAGCTGAGTCTCCATTAACCTGGCTAACACTGTTCTATCTGCACTGATGACTCCCTATGACCCCGACCTCACCCAACTTGCAGGCCCACCAAAGCTGTTTCTAGTGACTTTTCCATACAAACTGCCTTTCTTGGACTTGCCTAAAATCTCTCAGACAAGCAGCATCTCGCATTGGCAAGCCCCGTACATCTTGCTGGGTGACCCCAGGCCTGGCACTAGCAGCAGCAAGCCTTGGTTTGAAGTTTGGAAATCTATTTGAAAAAATAATGAAAGAAAACTTCCTTAATTTGGTGAATGAAATACAGACAAATCCAGGAAGCACAGAGTGTCCCAAACAAGACGAACACAAAAAAAGCCTACAACGAGAAAAAAAATAAAAAATATGAATAGTAAAATGACAATAAACATATTTATCAACAATTACTTTAAATGCAAATGGACTAAATGCTTCAATCAAAACACATATGGTGACTTATTAGAGAAATAAGACACATCCATATGCTATCTATGAGAGACTCCAGATCAAAAGACAAAGACTAATAGGAATGGAAAAATGTATTTTACAAAAATGGAAACAAACAAACAAGAAAAGATGGGGTAGCAGTAGTTATGTCAGCCAAAACAGATTTTAAAACAAAGGGTATAACAAGAGATAAAGAAGGACCCAGCAATTACACTTCTGGGTATTTATCCGAAGTAGCCCAAAACACTAAATGAAAAAACACATGCATCCATAAGTTCACCGCAACATTATTCACAACAGCCAAGATATGGAAGCAATCTAAATGTTCACAATAGATGAATGAATAAAGAAGAAATGGTGCATATATGTAAGAAATAAAACTCAGTTATAAAGGAAAAATAGAATATAATCTTTCCATCTGCAACATAGATGGACCTACAAAGTATTTTGTTGAGAGAAGCAAGTCAGAAGAGAAAGACAAATTCAATATGATTTTACTTATATGTGGAATCTAAAAAAAAAAACCCACAAACAAGAGGATTCAAAGGTGGAGACATAAGAAGAAACACTTCACTTCTTCACATAACCAAAAGAAGGATTAACAACCAATTGAAAAACAAAAACCAACCACAACTACCAGAAAATCAAACTGCATGAAAGCCTGACAACCAAGGAGTTAAAGGAGAAACATTTATTCAGACTGGTAGGAGGGGTGGAGGCAGGCAGCCAGGGTGAAGAGGCCGTGTGACAAGATGGCAGCTGACTGAGGCAGGCAAGGGGACAGCTAGTGAAAAGGATTCCCCACATTCCTGTGCACAGAAGCCAGGAGGAACAACTAGAAGCAAGACAAACCCTGGTGCAACCCAGGCTCCAATGCAGGGAAATAAAGTCTCAAAACCTCTCCCTGTAAAACCTGTGGGTGTTGTGGCAGCAGGAGAAACTTCCTGTCTCACAGAAGAGTCCGATGAACAGGCCCATAGGGTCTCAGAATGTACACAAGCCCACCCACCTGGAAATCAGCACCAGAAAGGGCACAATCTGCTAGTGGGAAGCAAGGGAAATGGTGGAAAGAGGGGTGAGAGCCCAGCAAGCTAGCAAGAGGCATTGTTCCAGACTTCCGGCCAAG
This sequence comes from Sturnira hondurensis, assembly GCF_014824575.4. NCBI lineage: Eukaryota > Metazoa > Chordata > Mammalia > Chiroptera > Phyllostomidae > Sturnira > Sturnira hondurensis. The sequence continues at coordinate 383,603 of NW_028088904.1, read as the reverse complement.
ATGGAGGCATAGGTGGAAACACTGTGCCTCCTCGCACAACCAAATCTAAAGACAACAAAGTTTTAGTAACAAAAATGCAACCAAAACAGAAAATTGAACTATATGGAAATCCAACAAAAACTAACCATTCAGCCAGACCAGTAAGAGGGGCAGAGCCAGTGGCTGGCCGAGCGGGGTTGCAAAGGAAAACTCAGCCAGACCAACCCAGGGACCCAGGCAGCAGCTGGCAGATCCCAGGCGTGGGGATACAACAGGAGGACCCAGTGCGGGTGCAAGGCGGCTGGCTGACCATGGTTACACATTTGCATGCAGATAAACCAGGCGAAGGAGTGAGCAGTGAGACAAACCATGTAGGCCCCAGCAGCGGGAAGCAGCAGTCGGGATCCCCATTGCTCCTCTTTGCCCCTGCCCCTACATAGAGCGTCACAACCCGGGCAACTGAGTTGCCCTGCCCTGGTGAACACCTAGGGCTCTGCACCCTAGACTTCCCTGTCTAAGGCCCTCAGCACCATAACAGGCGCAAACAGACCAAAATATTATGGCTCAAGAAGAACTCAAAGCCCCAGAGCCAATAACTCTAAGAGAAAAAAGAAATAGCAAACCTCTCAGATGCACAGTTCAAAATACTGGTGATCAGGATGCTCACAGAACTAGTTGATTTTAGTCACAAATTAGAGGAACATATGAAGGCTAAACTAATTGAAATGAAGAGAAATGCACAGGAAACCAATAGTGATGGAAAGGAAACTGGGATTCAAATCAAGGGAGTGGACAAGAAGGAAGAAAAAAATGACCAAACAGAAAAGTATGAAGAAACAAGAATTCAAAAAAAATGAGGAGAGGCTTAGAACCTCCAGGACATCTTAGAACCTCCTTCGGACATCCAACATCCGAATTATAGGGGTACCAGAAGGGGAAGAGGAAGAGCAACAAGTGGAAAACTTATTTGAACAAATAATAAAGGAGAACTTCCCCAGTCTGGAAAAGGAAATAGACTTTCAGGAAATTCAGGAAGTCCCAAAGAAGTTGGACCCAAGGAAAAATACACCAAGGCACATCATAATTACATTAGCCAAGATGAAAATGAAGGAGAGAATCCTAGAAGCAGCAAGAGATAAGGGGACAGTCACCTACAAAGGAGTTCCCATCAGATTATCAGCTGATTTCTCAAAAGAGATCTTACAGGCAAGAAGGGGCTGGAAAGAAGTATTCCAAGTCATGAAATCCAAAGACCTACAGCCAAGATTGCTCTATCCAGCAAAGCTTTCATTTAGAATGGAAGGGCAGATAATGTGCTTCACAGATAAGGTCAAGTTCAAGGAGTTCATCATCACCAAGCCCTTATTATATGAAATGTTAAAGGGACTTATCTAAGAAAAAGAAGATAAAACATATGAACAGTAGGTAAAATGACAACAAACTCACAACTATTAACAACTGAACCTAAAAATCAAAAACAAAAACAAAAACTAAGCAAACAACTAGAAGGGGAACAGAATCATAGAAATGGAGATCACATAGAGGATTATCAGTGGGCAGGGAGAGGAGGGAGATGGGGGAGAATGGGGAAAAGGTACAGGGAATAGCATAATTACTAGGCACAAAATAGACAGGGGGAGGTTAAGAATAGTATGAGAAACGATAAAGCCAGAGAACTTGTATGTACAACCTATGGACATGAACTAAAGTGGGGGAATGATGGTGGGGGAGTACAGGGTGGAGGGGAATAAAGGGGAAAAAAATGGGACAACTATAATAGCATAATCAATAAAATGTAATTAAAAATAAAAATAAAGTACAGTATAGGGAATACAGTCAATAATATTATAACAACTATGTTGTCTGATGGGTACTGGATTATTTGGGGAAATCACTTCATAAGTAACATAAATGTCTAATCACTGGATAGTCCACCTGAAACTAACATTGTACATTAACTGTAATTAAAAATCAAAAAAATTTTAAATGGAAAAATTATTTAAGCTTTCAGTGTCTTCATTAAAAAAATTTTTTTTCAGTCCTCACCTGAGGATATGTTTATTTAATTAATTTTAGCAAGACATGAAGGAAGAATACACCCTAACAGAGACTGAACCCACAACCTCTTAGGTGTACAGGACGATGCTCCAGCCAACTGAGTCACCTGGCCAGGGCCTCATTTTTAATAGACACATAACAATAATATTAACCTTACTGGACTGCTAAAAGGTTTAAATGAATAACGGTGCCTTGAACAAAGTAAGCATTCTCAACAGGTTACTATCCATTTACATATATACACATTACATAAAAATATATTTCATGTTATGTACATTATACATTAGAAATCTTTAAAAGACTATATTTAGAATTAAATAAATTACATTAAATAATATTTTCTGTATTTACTATATGCCCAATTCAAATTATATTTCGGTGATAAAATGAAAATATGTATTGCTTTTGTAAACTCAAAATTTAATGTTCATCTGTATTATGACATTTTTTCACATTAAAAAGGTGATATTTTTATTACCTGAGTCTCCACACCCTGCTCCAATAGGCGTTTAGCTTGATTTTCCACTTCAAGACGAGCTCTTGCAATAAAAAGTAGATCATTTTCTATTACCTCAATTCCAGAAAGATCTACTCCTTGAGAAAGATAATCTATTTAAAAAGAAAAAAACAACACAAACATGTTTAAATATTTTAGTATTAAATACAGATCAAGGTAACAAAGCATCAGGTCTAACTTGTTCAAAATACTAAATTTGCTATTGAACAACTATTCCATTTCAAATCTGTATCCAAAATAAGTCTGTATTTTAAAAACACCTAAACATTTTCTACTCAATAAATAACTTTATTTCAGAGCAAAATGTTCCAAATAAAATAGTAAAGCATAGAAAGTATGAATATCTTAATTTCAAAGTAATATCAACAGATTATACAAAAAGTAGTGTCAAATTTATTTTAATGAAAATAACTAATCTCATAAGCTTAGAAATTTCTTAATTTTCAAGGCTGATTTAAGTCATCCTATAATAACAAAACATTTGGAATAAATGTATGTTTAGAGAATGATTAATAAATTATGAACTAGAACCCTTAGCGTGCTTCTAGTTCACATGATGATGCAGTTCTCATACTGACTCACACTGAAAAACTCTCATGATATTACTGAACAAAAAGAGTTAGAGAGGAATTCAGTCTATACAATTATGTATCATTTATAATTCTGTAAACTTTAGTTATGGAATTATACATATTCTATTTACAGAATTACATATACAGAGCAAAAGGTATGACGAGATATATACCAAAATGTTAACAGTTGTCTCTGCATATTTAGAGTCTGAAAAGTTTATTTATTTATTTTTTTGGCTTAATTTTAGACATATCTAGGTTAACTAAAACATTACAAATAAAGGTCAAACTTTCATTAAGTATCTTACACACCATTCTAAAACTTGTATTTTCTATTTTAATTATTTCTAACAAAATTTCTTTGGATAGATAACTTTGTTTTTCAATGACTCAATAGAATATTAAATTTGTTTTTCAGTTTTCTCTTACTGTATTTTGCTGTGTTTAATGCAGACCCACACTTTGTGCACACTGTGCATGGGATTATTGTGCTCATTATTATACCTATAGTATGCATTCATTATACCCATGTATAATGCACATCCTTATTTTCCCTCAAAAACGTTGGCAAAAAGTGCACATTAGACATGGCGAAATAAATCACTAGAATTTTAAACTTTAAGTCTTATTTAAAATATCCCTAACACTTACATATTATCATATCTTATTTAAACTGGGTGTCAACTACTACCTACATAAAACTACATTAAAGCATCTAGGAAGATGCTTACTACTTAGTGATATTCAAATATCTGCTAACTGATCACCATATAGTTAATTCTACACAAGAGGACAAAAGGAAATGATGGACAGCGCAGGTGAATAGTGGTTACTGATAACTATACTTCAGCCATCACCCTTTTAAAAAAATGTGTATTTTTTTAATGATTTTTTAAAGGTTTTATTTATTTACCTTTAGAGGGGAAGGAGAGAGGGAGAGAAACATCAATGTATGGTTGCCTTTTGTGCATCCCCTGCCAGGAATTGGCCTGCAGGGAACTGGTCTGCAACCCAGGCATGTGCCCTGACTGGGAATTGAACCGAGATCCTCTGGTTTGCAGGCCTGTGCTCAATCCACTGAGCTACACCAGCCAGGGCCAAAAAATGTGTATTTTTAATGGGACACTTGCCTACCACAAAGCAAAGAATATTGGAAATGCCTTTAAATCATTTGGGCTTAGAGTCTAAATTTACTCACTAGGTAAACACAGTGAAGTGATATAGTTTCATTGGGCCTAATTTTTATATCTATAAGATGCCAACAATTTCAAATTCACGCCCTATGGAGACACTAAATGAGCTGGCCCTACACCCACATGTTGAGGTTAAGAATCAGGAGGGAACTCTCGGCTGCAGAGGTCCCCAATGTGAGGGAGGGGTCCAAGCCCCACAGCAGGCTCCCCAGCACTGAGCAACAGTGCTAGGAAGAGAAGTCCCCACAACCTCCAGCTGTGAAAATCAGCAGAACTCTATCCAGGTGAGATGAAGGACTGCTATAGATCCAGGTATCCTCTTAAAGTACAGACTCACTCAATCACAAACATTCACACAAAGCTCCAGAGAAGCCACAACTTGAAAAGTGTCAGGGATATATACACCAGGAGGAAATGGACTGCCTGGCTTGACCAAGAGGGCTGGAAGGACAGGCACCACTGTTCCTTTGTTGAGCCCACTCCCAACATGTCTTCCAGGCTCAGGTTGCTGCCATCTCTGAGTTTCCATTAACCAGCCTAACACCTCTCATCACACCCTGGTGATTCTCTGAGACCTTGTCCCACCCAATTCAAAAGGCAGGGGTTAAACTTCTTTTAGAGGCTAATCCACACAAGCAGTGGGCCACGCTGGACCTCTGCTTGGAACTTTCCTAAAATCTCTCAAAGGTCCATAAAACCCAAACAAGCAGCAGATGGCTTCAGCATGCCCTATACCTTTTACTCAGTGGCCCCAAGCCTGACAATAGGGGCAATTGGCCCTGGTTCACAGCACCTAACATACCAGGTATCTCAAAGCCCAGTATAGGAACTACAAACTGCAGATCACTTTGTAGCTCCCACCAGATAGACCCAGGCTAGACACAGGCAGTGGCTGACCTAGCCTGCCCCATATCCCCTCCCCATAAGCCCTAGAAACAACACACCTAGTGTTGTTTCAGACCACATCAGAGCATCACCAAATTGGCACCACAAATAACACACACAAAGGGTGGACTCAGCAGGCACCACAGCCCTGCTACAGGAAATCCTGCTCAGTGGATCAACCCCCACACAGCAGCTAATTTTCATAGCAAGTCAGCCTAAGGGTCAGTCCCACCCACTGACAAGCCAACAGAAATCAAGGTTCAACTACAACCACCAAGTGTACAAAACTTACAGAAGGGATACCTCTGGAGCACTTGGTTAAGGTAAACAGAGACACTGCACCTCTGGGCCCCCCAGCACAGCTACTACATAAGACTTCTCTGCCAAGAGTGGAAGATGTAACCATCTAACTAATACATGAAAAGAAACAGAGGGAAGCAGCCAAAATGAAAAGAAAAAAGAAGTATACCCCAAATGAAGGGACAGGATAAAATTCCAGAAAAAAGAACTAAATGAAATGGACACAATCTACAAGATACAGAGTTCAGAATGTTAGTTATAACGTTGCTCAATGAACTCAGGAGAAGAATAAATAATCTCACTGAGAACTTCAACAACAACAAAAAAGGAGAGAGAAAACATAAAACAGGAGCAGTAAAACAAAAAAGAACCAGTCAGAAATGAATATAATAATTGAAGAATGTATTAGATGTAATGAAGAGTAGATTAGAGGAAAGAGGGAAAAGACAAGGTAGCAGAAAACACCCAATCAGAATTTAAAATAATGAGGATAGTTTAAGGTACTGCTGGAACAACATCAAGTGTAACAGCATTCATATCATGGGGGTACCAGGAGAAGAGAGAACAAAAAATTGAGAAACTATTTGAGGAAATAATGATTAAAAACTTCCCTAACCTGGTAAAGGAAATAGGCATGCAATTCCAGGAGTCTCAAAAATGATGACCCCAAATAGGCCCACACAAACACAAATCATAATTAAAATGCCAAAAGTTAATGACAAAGGAAATCTTAAAAGCATCAAGAAAAAAGCAGTCAGTTACTTAAAAGGGAGCTTTCATAAGACTACAAGCTGATTTCTCAAGAGAAATTCTGCAGACTAAAAGAAACTGGCATAAAATATTCAAAGTGATGAAAAGCAGGGACCTGCAACCAAGATTACTCTACCTAGCAAGGTTATGATTTAGAATCAAAGGAGAGATAAAGAGCTTTCCAAACAAGAAAAAGCTGAAGGGCCCAGGTGAGGCAGCTCAGTTGGTTACAGCATCATCCTGCTCCACCAAGATTGTGGATTCAATCTTCAGCCCCCAGTCAGGACAAACCCAAGAAGCAACCAATGAGTGGAACATAGATTGAACTGGAACAACAAATCAAAGTTCTCTTTCTTTTCCTCTCTCCTTCTCTCATCTCCCCACCCCCCAACACTCTCCCCCTCTATCTTTCTCTCTACAATCAATTTTAAAAAGGTAGAAAATCTAGTGAGGTTAATAGATGAGACTCTGTAGGAAAAACTGAATGTATTGTCTCATAAAGAAGTATTTAATGCCAGGACTATTAACTGGTAACTGGATAAAGGTTTTTCTTTACCTTTCAAATATATCATGCTGTCTACAGCCATACCACCCTGAACACATCTGATCTCATCTAAATATATCATGCTAATTAAAAATTCTTTAGAAATCAGAAAAATATTTGTTAAAAGAGGGGAAATTATATAACCATACAACACACAGGCTACAAATGCCAAGTGGATCACTGGTATATACACGAATATGTCTGAGAAATTTATGAATCTTCAAATTCTCAAGTAGCACCAAAATAGTATATATCCTCCTCCTGGATGTTTATGCGATAAAGAACAGAAAAAGCAAAAACTGACATAAAGGGACTGGGCAGCTGGCTGTAGACACTTAGCAGTGAAAGTGACTCCCTCCCACACAATAACTTTGCAAAGAGCACAACTCAAATACATGCCTCAAGAGAAACTTGAAGCAACCTTCAGATGTTCCTAAAATACTTAAAATTTTGGTTGTGCTTAAAACTAAAGGTCCACTATATTCTTTTAAAATCTTATCCTTTGTAATCTACCGATGAGTTGTTTTATTCTTGTTTCTGTTTGTAATTATGCTTATTTACACTGTTCTTTATTAATTTAATGTTATATAAGCATTCACCCATCCTTTTATAGTCCTTTCAAATAGGAAATTTTGAGACCCAATATTTCATCAAGTAAGTGAACCAAAAATTATTTAACCAATTGCCCAAGGAGGAATAGTTATCAAACATAACTACTTTACATTTACATTTAAAGATTTTAAATATCGCCCTGGCTGGTGTGGCTCAGTGGATTCAGCGTGGGCCTGTGAACCACATGATCGGGGTTCGATTCCCAGTCGGGACACATGCCTGGGTTGCGGGCCAGTTCCCAGCGGGGGACTCACGGGGGCCAACCATGCATTGATGTTTCTCTCTTTCCCTTCCCCTCTAAAGATAAATAAATAAAATATTTAAAAAAAAATAAAGATTTTAATATCTAGAATTATTTCCTTAGGAAATAATCAAAGAATTATTGGATTAAAGTACCACTTTTAAATTTATTGATACAAATTATCAAATTTATTTTCAAAATGGCTGTGATGCTTTATAGACTTCTTTTAGTAATCTATAGGAGTTAACCACAGATAGTACTGGATGTTATCACTGCTCTGAATATTTCATATGCTTAAAAAGAAGTATGTTCTTATTGATGGTCTGACATCAATAAGATGTCAAGGTTTTACAAGCAAAACAAGATAATATGCATGAATAATGTCTTGCAAATCACCGAGAACTAATGTAAGTTATTATTTTCATAAATGAGATATGAGCTAACATTTTTTTGATTAGGGAAGGACNTTTCAAAATGGCATACAAATTATCAAATTTATTTTCAAAATGGCTGTGATGCTTTATAGACTTCTTTTAGTAATCTATAGGAGTTAACCACAGATAGTACTGGGTGTTATCACTGCTCTGAATATTTCATATGCTTAAAAAGAAGTATGTTCTTATTGATGGTCTGACATCAATAAGATGTCAAGGTTTTACAAGCAAAACAAGATAATATGCATGAAGAATGTCTTGCAAATCACCGAGAACTAATGTAAGTTATTATTTTCATAAATGAGATATGAGCTAACATTTTTTTGATTAGGGAAGGACACCGAAAAACAAATAATCTTAATAAATTTGGTATTGAAAAAAAACCAATAAGGTTAAAATCTGTACTTTTCTAACCAAACCAAATTGTTATTACTGCTTACATTATGCACAGAATAGATTCAGGCATAAGTAAACTCCTTTGGATGAAACTTTACACTTCAAAACTAAAGCACTTCTCAGGGCATGTTGATCCTTGCCCTGAGCTTCTTCAAAGCTTCATGGAAACTTAGTACCAAAAGCTTTCATTTTTTTTTCTAGTTGTCAGGCAGAGTAGGAAAATACCTTACTATAAAAAGAGACTAGTTTTCTTTTCCCAAACCTTACTCTATGTCTATTTCAGCTAGCACAAAAAGATGGCAAAATGTCAAAAAAAAAAAAGATAATGTATTTTTTACCTTTCTTCTGGACACAGGTTTTGGTTTTTTTTCCCCTTCTTTTTCCTTTTCTAACAATGGTGCTGTTGATATGACATTACAATCTGATAATATAGATTTATACAAAACCTCACCTCTTGCTCTCCAGTATCATATTTCAGATGCTTTATTTAGCAAGTCAATATCACTCTCAATAACTGAGGAAAATACTAGATAAAACCAGGAAAATACAGACAAAATGAACCATACTATAAAGAGGGGATATAACTGACATCTACAAAGGACACCACTCAACAAAACCGGAATACACATTCTATTCAACTACATTTGCAAAACTGACCAAGACAAAGCACATTTCGGGTCATAAAACAAACATTGTAAGTTTAAAAGAACTGAAATAATATAAAGTATTTTCCTCAAACAAAATGGAATCAAACTACGAATCAATAATAGAAAAATAACATAACTAAATTTTTCAAACATCCAGAAATTAAAAATCATATTTCTAATTAATCATGAGATAACCAATAATCTTATAGCAATTCTTTGTTAAAATAATTAAATGAATGAGTGAAACTTCCAGCTAGGATGAAGGTATAGATAGATATACTTTGCCTCCTCACACAACCAAAAGAAGAACAACAAATTTAAAAACAAAAAATAGCCAGAACTGCCGGAAAATTGAACTGTATACAATTCCGACAATCAAGGAGTTAAAGAAGAGCCCTGGCTGGTATAGCTCAGTGGATTGAGCACGGGCCTGTGAAGCAAAGGGTCACCGGTTCCCAGTCAGGGCACATGCCTGGGTTGCAGGCCAGGTCCCCAAGAGGGGGACACATGAGAGGCAACCACACACTGATGTTTCTCTCCCACTCTTTCCCCTTCCCTTCCCCTCTCTCTATAAATAAATAAAATATTTTTTTAAAAAGGAGTTAAAGAAGAAACATTCATCTAGACCGGTAGAAGGGGCACAGATGGGCAACCAGGTGGAGAGGACTCAGGCAAGGCAGAAGCTAGTGGACCAGGCAAGGCAGTGGCCCCACGTTTGCAAGCAGATAAACCAGGAGGAACAACTGTGGAGAGAGACAGACTGCGCAACCCAGGGTTTCAGTGCAGGGAAATAAAGCCTCAAAACTGAAAAAACCTGTAAGTGTTGAGGCAGTGGGAGAAACTCCCCAGCCTCACAGGAGAGTTCGCCAGAGAGACCCACAGGGTCCTAGAACATATGCAAACTCACCCACCCAGGAATCAGAACCAGAAGGGCCCAATTTGCTTGCGGGTAGTTGGGGGAAGTGACTGAACGTCAGTAGAGAGCCGAGCAAGCAGAATGGTTCCCTCTTGGACCCTTCCCTGACATACGGCACCACAACGCAGAGCTGGGTTGCCTCATCCTGGTTAATACCTGAGTCTTTGCCCCTTATTACATAACAAGTATGCCAAGACAAAAAAGAGAGATCCAAATGAAAGAACAGATCAAAGCTCCAGAAAAAATACAACTAAGCAACAAAGAGACAGCCAACCTATCAGATGCAGAGTTGAAAACACTGGTAATCAGGATGCTCACAGAATGGTTGAGTATGGGTGCAAAATAGAGGTAAAAGTGAAGGCTATGCAAAGGGAAATAAAGAAAAATATACAGGAACCAACATTGAGGGGAAGGAAATGACTCAAATCAATGGTCTGGAGAAGGAAGAAACAAACATCCAACCAGAACATAAGAAACAAGAATCCAAAACACACAGAAATTAACAACATTGGGAATGAGAGGTGACATCACTAAAGAAACTACAGCTATGAAAAGGTTTAAAAATTAAATTTATGAATAATGTTATACCACAAAAAATATAAGTGATTATCAATTAACCATGCTGTGTTAAAAAAGCTAAACCAAAAAAAGTACATGTTATAGGATTCTATGTTAGAATTTTTTAAAATGTAAGCTATAATGGAAGTCAGTGGTTCCTTGGAAATGGAAGGGGATTTCAGTGAGGCTGAGAAGGAAGCCTTACATGGAAATATTTAAAGTGATGAATATGTTTATCTTTATTGTGTTGATGGTTTCTCTGCATATAAATATCAAACTGTCCACTTTAAACACGAGCAGTTACTGTATATCAATTAAACCCAATAAAGTGGCTTTTTCAAATGAAGAAAAACTGCAACAGAAACACATCAAACCAAACTATAGGGCTTATTCAACAAAAAAGTCATTTTCCTTTTTCATCTCATTTATGAAAGACATCAAGAAGGATCCGTATGGCTTTGATTGCCCTTTCAACAGCCATTTAAATGCCTCCTTTGTGCTAGGGACTGTCTATACACAGACAACAGACACCTATCCTATGCCCAAAACATTTACTTTATAGCTTTGTTGATGAACTAGAAAACAGAACCATATAATCCGGGCAATCCCCCAACCAAAAAGTCTAACAATGAACTTACACATTATAAGGTTTTGTTCCCAAAGAGTTAAAAACAATTACTTCTCTCACACTACTTCTCTCAGATCCTAGCATTTCAAAAGATTAAAGATTGAATGGATACTGCCTCTTCACTATATTAATCACAGTATGATTAAAAACAATTAGGAAATGCCTGGTTATACACAAAATAAAGCACATTCCTTGAGTATAGTACTCCTCACAAACATTAACGTGCACTAGAAACACCCAAAATGGTATATATTTTCCCAATCTATTTATCTCATTTCCCCCTATTATTGCAGATCTAGAAGTAGTTTGTGGTACAAAATAGCTAAAATATAAAATATGAGGAATATACATATTCATATCTTACTTTTATGTACATAAACACTTATTAGATAAACATCTATGACTATAGAATTGATCTATCTCTATTACCCCATATATATATAACAACTTCTAGCCATATTCTTATTCTATACCTGAATTTTACTAAAATGAAATTTTAGTTAAAAAGAAAACCACAAGAAGTATCATATGGCTCTCTTACTTTATCCACACTATGGAGACTACTGTGAAGAAGCAACATAAAGGTGATTAACAGTAATTACTAAAGTTTACCCTGAGAATATCTACTCTCTAATCCATATATTATATACACAGCATACTGATGCAAAATGTTAGGAAAATTACACTCACAACACAACTAGTCATCTAATAATAAAAAGAATAATTATCACTCATGCAGTGATTATGTATGTGTTTTAGGTTGAACTGTATACCCCCCAAATTATATGTTACAATCCTAACCCTCAGTATCTCAGAAGGTGATCTTATTCGGAAATATAGTAGTTTCAGATGTAAAGAGATAAAATGAGGCTCCTAATCTAATCTGACACAACCAGCCACACAGGGAGAGCACTACACGATGATGAAGGGAGAAACGGGGGTGACGCTTCTACAAGCAAGGAACTCCAAAGATTGCTAGCAAACCACCAGAAGTAGTGGTGAGGCATGAAACACACCCTTCCCTCATCACAGTCAGAAAGAACCAGTTCTACTGGTATCTTGATTTTGGACTTCTGGCCTCGAGAACTGTGACATGATCATTTCTTGTTGTTTAAGCCACCATGTTTGTGGGATTCTGTTATAGCAACCCTAGCACACAAATACACTGTGTATCCAGACAAGGGGATAAGAGTCTGTTAGGTACTTTCATCTATTCCACTTTATGGACAACAGAACCAAGGCACAGAGCAGTTAATTTATCTTGCCCAAGTCGTAAGTGTTACATTGTAATGGCAGGATTTTGGAAATGACACATGTGGTGCTGATAAAATAGTACCACATTGTGGGAGAAAATTTCAACTGTCTGGCAGTTCAATATCAAAGTTAGATTCTCTGGCCTTCTAAAACATTGTTCTCTTCATACACTCTCTAAAATCTTCTAATATTCCTTTCTGCTTAAATTAGTGGGAGGAAATTCAGTTGGCCTCAAGTGGGAATCCAGACTGATGGATAAGGAGATCTCCCATTAGGAACTAGAGTGCAGGAGAAAGCTGAAGTACTAACAAAATCTAACAATGGTTCCAGACCCAGGAAAAATATCTATGTGATTCTGTGACTACCAATTATTCTGTGGGTTTTATGTTTTGCATCAAGGTAAGCCTGGGCATAAAAATTAATTCCTCTGTTCTTAAAGTAGCTTTATTTGTTCTGACCATAAACACTTCAGAACCCTCTCCAAAAGCAAGGCCATGTGTCTGTGTGTGTGTGTGTATACACATGACCTTGCTTATATATGAGAGAGCACTGAGAGACAGAGACAGAGAGAGAGACCATAGTAGAGTCCAATTAAGGTGTGCAGGGTAGAGAGGTAAGGAAAATAATGGAGGGGAGAATGATGAACTTTGGGGACTTCTAGAGAGAAGACTACAAGATCAGTACTTCAGGTTTGGTTTTTCTTGTATGTCAAAGTTGACAACGGCCCAAACTTGGTAATTCTTTCTCATCTTTTCATTGCTTTTAATTAAATTCATTTTATGTTACTGTCTCATAAAAACACCAGCATTCACAAATTATTTCACAACTTGATAAATATATTTCGTTATTTTACATTTACAATGTTTGTATTGTTATTCTATTACAGTTGTCCCAGTTTTTCCCCCTTTGGCCTCTCTGCTCATCCCACACACCACTTCCACAGTCAATTGCCACACCATTGTCCATGTCTGTGAGGCATTCATACATGTTCTTTGACTAGTTCCTTCCCCTTATTTCCACCATTATCTACCTTCCCACCTCCCCTCTGGGCACTGTCTGTTCCACATTTCCATGATTCTGGTTCTATTCTGTTCATTAGTTTATTTTGTTCATTAGGTGAGATCATATGGTATTTGTCTTTCACCAACTGGCCTTTTTTCACTTAGCATAATACTCTCCAGTTCCACCCATGCTGTCACAAAAGGGAGGAGTTCCTTTTTTCTTTCTGTTGTGCAGCATTCCATTGTGGACATACCACAGTTTTCTGGTCTACTCATTTAATGAGGGGCACTTGGGCTGTTTCCAACACCTGACTATTATAAATAGCACTGATATGAACATAGGGGTATGTAGGATCTTTTGAACTGATTCAGGATTCTTGGGGTGTATTCCCAACAGAAGAATTGCTACGTGAAAAGGCAGTTCCATTTTTAGTTTTTTGTTTGTCTGTTTTTTTAGGAAATTCCATACTGTTTTCCACAGTGGCTGCACAAGTCTGCATTCCCACCAACAGTGCACTAGGGTTTCTTTTTCTCCACATCCTTGCCACCACTTGTTGTTTGTTGATTTATTAATGACAGCCATTGTGACAGATGTGAGTTGGTATCTCAGTGTGTTTTTAATTTGCATCTGTCTGATAGCTTGTGATGTTGAGCATCCTTTCAAATGTCTATGGGCCCTCTGTATGTCCTCCTTGGAGAAGTGTCTATTCAGTCCCTTTGACCATTTTAAATATATTTTAAAACAATACTCTTCTAGTATGGATTGAATTGTATCCCAGAAAAAGATATGATGAAATCCTAACTGCCAATTCCTGTAAACGTGACCTAACTTGGAAACAAGATGAGGATATACTGTAGTAAGGTGGACCCTAATCCAATGACTAGAGTACTACCTAACTTGGAAACAAGATGAGGATATACTGTAGTAAGGTGGACCCTAATCCAATGACTAGAGTACTTCAAAAAATTAGGGAAATTAATGCTCTGGCTGGTATAGCTCAGTGGATTGAGTGTGGGCCTGCAAACCAGAGTATCGCGGTTCGATTCCCAGTCAGGGCACATGTCTGGGTTGCAGGCCAGTTCCCAGCAGGGGACCCACAAGAGGCAATCATACATTGATATTCTCTCCCTCTTTCCTTCCTTTCCCCTCTAAAGATAAATAAATAAAATATTTAAAAAATTAGGGGAATTATGGCAAAAAGGAGAATGCCATGTAAAGACAGAAAAACCCATAAGGAAGAAGGGTATGTGAAGAAAGAATTAGAGAGTGAAATGACCCATCTATAAACCAAGGATTTCCAGCAACCTGCAAAAGCTAGAAGAGGCAAGAAAGGATCCTTCCCTTAGAGACTTCTGAGTCAGCATGGGCCTGCCAATAAGTTCATTTCAGATTTTTAGCCTCTAGAACTGAAAATACATTTCTGTTGTTTTTTTTTTTTTAAGATTTTATTTATTTATTTATCTTTAGCGGGGAAGGAGAGAGGGAGAGAAACATCAATGTATGGTTGCCTTTTGTGCATCCCCTGCTGGGAGTTGGCCTGCAGGGAACTGGACTACAACCCAGGCATGTGCCCTGACTGGGAATCAAACCGCAATCTTCTGGTTCGCAGGCCTGCGCTCAATCCACTGAGCTACACCAGCCAGGGCCCATTTCTGTTGTTTTAAGACACTTGGGTTTTTTTATAATTTCTTAGAAGAGCCCTAGGAGAACAATGCATCATCTTGCAGATATATTCATATTTTTCCAACTTCAATAACCCCCCAGTTTAGGCCTGAAGCTATAGACCAAAAGAGGTAATTAAGAAACAAAGTCAATGAAGGTTTGTCATGCAGAGCAGCTGCAGGATGAGCCATCCAATTTACTATAGTACAGCATTTACTGGCCCATTATCAGTGAGTTTCCATGTTCTGTTAGCTTAAAAGCTCGAGAGCTACTGAACACAATTTTCACAATAAGTGAATTATACTTGTAAAGAAGAGTGAGGAAAGTGGAACAAAAAACGATTTGGGTTTAAAACACAGAAATCAGACAGTTTGCTAAATAAAATGGAGATTATGATGTCATTTCATCATTAGCATTTCCTGTGTGTTCTATATTAACAAAAAAAATTCAAGAATTATGCATGCCAAATCAATTGTACAATGGAATATACTAAGAACTAGAAATTACTAAGAATACATACTTTTCAAAATTTTACCTAAAACATACTGGCTATATATAAAAACATAAATCCAGATTTTATTATAAAGAATATTTAGGAAACAACCATATTTTAGTTAAATTTTCAAAGGGCTTAAAAAATTATGATCTTTGTAGATCTCTGGTAAGCATAACATGAATGTGACAACTTCAAATGAGTGAAATGTTTCTAACTGCAAAACCTGAATTATTTCTCCAACGGTTTCAGGAAATTATAAATGGCTAGATGATACATTTAACCCTGATCATATCATATGATATTATATATACATTTTCTTACCCATCATACAAGGGAAAGAAATTTCAAAAACCAAAATATTCTAATGTTTCCATTAGCTTAAGAATGAGTATAACTATGGTATCCTTTGAAGATAAATATTGAAAAATAATCTTTTGGGTAGTTTTTATAATTTATTGAAATATATCTCACATACCATCAAATTCATTAAGTGTGTGTATATATTCATAAAGCAGTACAGCCATCACAATTCTAATTTTAGAACACTGGTATCATCTCAGAAAGAAACTCCAGGCCTATTCATGGTCACTTCCTACTTCTGATTCCCCCAACCCACTCTGCCCTACCCCAAGTAACTATTAATCTATTCTGTCTCTATGGATTTACCTACACTGGATATTTGATATAAATATAGTGATACAATCGGGTATTTGTGATTGGCTTCTTTCACTCAGCATAATGTTCTCAAGATTCATCTATGATGTGCATGTATCAGTACTACATTCCTTTTTATTATCAAATAATATTCCATGTATGGATAGTCAATGTTTCTTCAACCATTCATCAGTGACATTTAGGTTGTTTTCAATTGAGGGACTATTATGAATAATGTTGCTATGAATATTCATGTATAAGTTATTATCAGTTTTTGTGTGCACTTGTGTTTTCATTCCTCGTAGACACTAAGAGTGAAACTGATGCTTAGCATTTTGAGGAACTAGCAAACTACCTTCCTAAGTGGCTGCACCATTTTATATTCCTATCAGTAGGATATGAGAGCTCCAATTTTTCTACATACTCTCAATACTCATTATTATCTTTTAATTTTATCCATTCTAGTGGATGTGAAATGGTATTTCATTGTGGTTCTCATTTGCATTTCCCTAATGACTAATGTTGTTGAGCATTTTTTCATGTGCTTGACCTTGAAAGCACATGAAACCACATGTGCTTGTGACTGACCTTTTGTATAAGATCTTTCAAGAAATGTCTATTCAAGTCCTTTGTCCACTTTTTTGTAAATTACATAATTGCATTTTTATTTTTACTAACAACTATTATCCACACAGAAGTCAGTTTGCCTCTTCCTC
Source organism: Sturnira hondurensis (assembly GCF_014824575.4). Lineage (NCBI taxonomy): Eukaryota > Metazoa > Chordata > Mammalia > Chiroptera > Phyllostomidae > Sturnira > Sturnira hondurensis. The sequence continues at coordinate 366,589 of NW_028088904.1, read as the reverse complement.
TAGTCTTTTTCCAATTGTTCTCCTGGTTTACCTGTTGTTTCCTTCTGGCCCTAATGTTTTTCTTTTAATTTTATTTTTAAAATATATTTTATGGATTATACCGTTATACTTGTTCAATTTTCCCCCCTTCATTCCCCTCCATCCTGCACACTCCCTCCCCCACCATCCCCCCTTTAGTTTATGACCACGTGTCTCAAGTTCTTCAGATTCTATATTTCCCCTACTATTCTTGCCCTCCCCCTATCTATTTTCTACCTACCATCTATGCTACTTAATTTCTATATCTCCTTCTCCCACTCCCCTGTTGCTAACCCTCCATGTGATCTCCATTTCTGTGGTTCTGTTCCTGTTCTAGTTGTTTGCTTAGTTTGCTTTTGTTTTAGGTGTAGTTGTTAATTTCTGTGAGTTTGCTGTCATTTTGATATACATGTTTTTTATTTTCTTTTTCTTAGATAAGTCCCTTTAACATTTCGTAAACTAAGGGATTGTTGATGATGAACTCCTTGAATTTGACCTTATCTGAGAAGCACTTTATCTGCCCTTCCATTCTAAATGAAAGCTTTGCTGGACAGAACAATCTTGGATGTAGGTCCTTGCCTTTCATGACTTGGAATACTTCTTTCCAGCCCCTTCTTGCCTGGAAGGTCTCTTTTGAGAAATCAGCTGACAGTCTGATGGGAACTCCTTTGTAGGTGACTGTCCCCTTATCTCTTGCTGGTTCTAGGATTCTCTCCATTTTAATCTTGGCTAATGTAATTATGATGTGCCTTGGTGTGTACCTTATTGGGTCCAAATTCTTTGGGACTATCTGAGCTTCCTGGATTTTCTGGAAGTCTATTTCCTTTTCCAGACTGGGGAAGTTCTCCTTGATTATATGTTCAAATAAATTTTCCACTTCTAGCTGTTCCTCTTCCCCTTCTGGTACCCCTATAATTCAGATGTTGGAATGTTTAAAGATGTCCTGGAGGTTCCTAAGTCTCTCCTCATTTTTTTGAATTCCTGTTTCTTCGTTCTTTTCTGGTTGAATGTTTCTTCCTTCTGGTCCACGTCATTGATTTGAGTCCCAGTTTCCTTCCCATCACTAGTGGTTTCCTGTGCATCTCCTTTCATTTCAATTAGTTTAGCCTTCATATGTTCCTCTAATTTGTGACTATAATCAAGTTCTGTGAGCATCCTGATAATCAGTGTTTTGAACTGTGCATCTGAGAGGCTGGCAATCTCCTGGTTGCTTAGAGTTATGGGCTCTGGGGCTTTGGGTTCTTCTTGAGCCATCTTTTGAACTGTTCGTGCCTGTTACGTATCAGGATTGGAGTCCTAGGTGTTCACCAGAGCAGGGCAACTCAGTCACTGGGTTGTGACCCTGTATGTGGGGGCGGGGTCAAAGAGCAATGGCCGTCCTGTCTGCCACCTCCCACCGCTGCCACCACAGGTGCCGCAACTGCCACCGTCACCAGGGCCTGCGCATTTCGTCCCACTGCACTTGAATGTGCACCGCTGTCAGCCCTCCACCACTGGGTTCTCGCGCTGGGGCCTGCACGTTCCGTCTCACTGTGTGCGAATGTGCGACCTCGGTCAATCTGCCCCCCACTCCGACTGGTTCCAGGCTGCCTACTCGCCTAGGTCAGGGGATCTTTCCTCCCTGACCCTGCTCTGCTGTTGGCTCTGCCCCTCTTACCATCCTGGTTGAACAGTTCATTGTTGTCGGACTTCCATATAATTCAATTTTCTGTTCTTTGATTGTGTCTTTGTTCTCCCAACCTTTATTGTATTCAAACTTGGTTGTGGGAGAAGGCACAGTGTTTCCACCTATGCCTCCATCTTGGCGGAAGTCTACTTTTGGATTTTTAAATATATATTTTTGATTATGCTGTTACAGTTGTGCCATTTCCCCCCCTTCATTCCCCTCCACCCTGCATACCCCCTTCTACCAGCATGCTCCCCCTTTAGTTCATGTCCAAGGGTTGTACATGTAAATTCTTTTGCCTCTACATTTCTTACACTATTCTTAATCTCCCCCTATTTTCTACCTACCATTTATTCTACTTATTCTCTGTACCTTTTCTCCCTCAATCTTCCTTCCATTCCCCCCACTGATAACCTTCCATGTGATCTCCATTTCTGTGATTCTGTTCCTGTTATAATTGTTTTAGTTTGTTTTTGTTTTTGTTGCATTTTTAGGTTTAGTTTTTAATAGCTGTGGGTTTGTTGTCATTTTAATGTTTGTATCTTTGATCTTCTATTTCTTAGGTAAGTCCCTTTAACATTTCATATAATAAGGGTTTGGTGATAATGAACTCCTTTAACTTGACCTTATCTGGGAAGCACTTTATCTGCCCTTCCATTCTAAATGATAGATTTTCTGGATAGAGTCATCTTGGATGTAGGTCCTTGCCTTTCATGACTTGGAATACTTCTTTCCACCCCTTCTTGCACATAAGGTTTCTTTTGAGAGATCAGCTGATAGATAGTCTAATGGGAACTCCTTTGTAGGTAACTCTCTCCTTTTCTCTTGCTGCTTTTAAGATTCTTTCCTTCTCTTTCATTGTGTGTAATGTAATTATGATGTGCCTTGGTGTGTTCTTCCTTGGGTCCAACTTCTTTGAGACTCTCTGAGCTTCCTGGACTCCCTGAAAGTCTATTTCCTTTTCCAGACTGGGGAAGGTCTCCTTGATTATTTGTTCAAATAAGTTTTCCACTCGTGGCTGTTCCTCTTCCCCTTCTGCTACCCCTATAATTCAGATGTTGGAATGTTTAAAGATGTCCTGGAGGTTCCTAAGCCTCTCCTAATTTTTGGAATTCTTGTTTCTTCATTCTGTTCTCGTGGGATATGTATTTCTTCCTTCTGCTCCAAATCCTTGATTTGAGTCCTGGTTTCCTTCCCATCACTGTTGGTTCTCTATAGGTGTTTCTTTATTTCACATAATGCAACCTTCATTGATGCCTGCGTCTTTTTAATACTGTTGAAGTACCCAGGAAGTTCCTGGAGCATCCTGATAACCAGTGTTCTGAACTCTGCATCTGATATGTTGGCTATCTCTTCATCGCTTAGTTGTATTTTTTCTGGAGTTTTGATCTGTTCTTTTATTTGGGCCATGTATTTTTCATCTTAGCAAACGTGTTACATAGTAAGGGGTGGAGCCTTAGGTGTTCACCAGGGTGGGACGACCCGAGTCACTGCGTTGTGGTGCTGTACAAGGAGGAGGGGTCCAAGAGGAAATGGTGCCACTTGTTTGGCTCTCTGCCCATTTCAAGTCACTTCCCCCACTACCCACAATCAAATTGGGCTCTTTTGGCACTGATTCCCGAGTGGGTGGGTTTATGTACATTCTAAGACCCTGTGGGTCTCTTCAATGAACTCTCATATGAGGCTGGGAGTTTCTCCCCCTGTTTTGGAAGGGGGTTTTGAGGCTTTATTTAACTGTATTGGAACCCTGGGTGCTCAGTCCATCTCACTCCATAGTTGTTCCTCCTGATTTATCTAGATGCAAATGTGGGACTGTCCAGTCTGAAAGCCACAGCCTCACCGTGAGTCCTCTCCACCCACCTGCCCATCTCCGCCCCTCGTACTGGTCTAGATGAATGTTTCTTCTTTAATTCCTTGGTTGTCCAACTTCCATATAGCTTGATTTTCTGTCAGTTCTGGTTATTTTTTGTTTTTAAATTTGTTGTTGTCCTTTTGTTTGTGGGAGGAGGCACAGTTTGTCTCGCTATGCCTCCATCTTGGCTAGAAGTACCAGATCTATATTTTTTTTGAATGGTATAAGGCAAAGTTACAAATTTTTGTTTGCATGTGGCTATCCACCTATCCCAGTACCATTTGCTGAAAAGACAGTTATTTCTCCATTCAATCGTCTTCACACCTCTGTACAAAATCAATTCACTATAAATGTTAAAGTGTAAATTTCTGGAGTTTAAATTTTATTCCATTGACCTATATGTGTATCCTTATTTCAGTACCCAACTATCTTAATTACTCTAGCCCTTTACATTTCAAAATCAGAAAGTTTAAGCCCTCAACTCTGTTCTTTTTCAAGTATATTTTAACTTCTTTTTCAAACTTGTTTTAGCTATTCTGAGTCACTTGCATGTCAATATAGATTTTAGGATCATCTTGTCAATTTCTGCCAAAACACCAGTTAGAATTTTGATAGGGACTGCATTAAATATGTAGATTAATTGGGGAGTTTTGCCATCAATGGTGCCCCAAAGTTATTTTAATCCTAATCATAATGTGTAAATATGCTACCTTACAGGGCAGAAGGGACTACCAAAAATAGTGTGATAAATTTAGAATTTTCCAGATAGGGAGAGTATTCTGGATTATCTGGGTAGGCTCAACATAATCAAAAGTATTCCTGTAAGAGGAAAGTAAGGGTAGATTTGACTGAAGAAGGCAATGTGAGAATGGAAGCACGGAAGGAAAAGATGATGGAATGCATCACAATAAGGAAGGAATAAGGAGAACCTCCAGAAACTAAAAAAGGCAAGGAAATGGATTCTTCCCTTTAGTTTACAGAAGGAACCAACCCTGCTAATGTAACAGGGGGACTGTTCCATGGAAATGGAAGAGAGGCTGGGAAGTGCCTAGGACTGCACAAGAGCAGCAGCTGCACCATGGCTGCACAACCCAGTGTGCATTGCTCTAGCAACTGGGGCGACACCGCATAACTTGGCAGAAAGAAGCATGTAGGGCACATGCATCGGGCTAGGGAGGTAACTGGATGGAGGGACATACCCTTCTATCTACTTTTACCATACAGGGGATTCTGGAAGCCACCTTTAAAAAGCAGAGAGAACAGTAACACTGCACTCTTTGCTTTCCCCTCCCCTCGCTGGTCCAGTCAGCCACTGGGGGCTTGAGTTCCTGGGCCAGTGGGCCCTGGAGATCATGTGGTCAGGAAGCATTCCCAGCACCCCATTCAAGTGCTCCAGGGCCTGCTTGGCTAGAAGCACAGCAGGCCCTGGGCTGCTAGGACAGAAGGGGTGAGGCTAGTGGGCCCTTGAGGCTGCACAGCCAGTAGGCAAGCCCTGCACCCCACCCCCACATGGGAAGCCATATACACATTGGTGACTGGAGTGAGCACTGCACATGCCTGCCTGCCCAGAAGGTCACCTGCAACAGCAGAGATGGGGTGCATGTGCAGGACCTGCAGGCAGAAGCCAAGGAAGGAAGAATGCTCCAGGAGTAGGACTCTGACCACACAGAGTCTAAGGATGCCTAGAGCAGACCATGACTAGAAGCATGTTGCAGCCGCCTGCATTTTCTTAAGGACGGTACTTTTATATGGGGAAAGAATTCTGGGTGCAGCCTAGAAGTTGTCTGGCCTGGCAGAGGGTGATAGTGTCATTTTCTTTGGATATTTTAGAAAGAATGGGCTTTGAGGCAGAAATCTGCTTTATTTCTAACTGTATGGTGATTAAATAAAAGATTCCTTTTTCTTTCCGCCAAACTCTGTCATCAGAGTTTTGCCTGCTTGGCAGAAAGTGGTAAGACCCCCACTGGCTGGTTCAGTAACATTAATACTCTGATTCTAGTCTCATAACACTCATTTCAGACTTCTAACCTCTTATAAGAAAATAAATTTGTTGTTGCTTCAATCCACTAAATTTGTATCAATATGTTAAATCAGCCATAGTAAATCAATATACATAATACCTCCTGTTTTTTACATATAACAGCAGAGTTAAATATACATGAAGCAAGAATAAATATGAAATAAACAAAAAACTATAGTTATAGTTAGATCATTCCTGTATTCTTTCCTCAACAATTGATAGACAAAGCACACAGAAAATCAGTGAGGACATATACAGAGGATACCTACAGACATTGCCAAACTTTTATGACTGGTAGATTTAGGTATGGGTAAAGGGTATTTATTCACTTTACTATTTTTTTCAATTTCTCTCCAGTTTAAAAATTTTCAAAGTAATAAGATGAAAAATTCACTGAAGTACAGAGAATATAATAAATGAAATACAGTCTTTTCATTTTAGGCATCATCAGATTTGATCATCTTACCACCAGGTACTCTTATAAAAAAGTCCTGTCCTGAAGGGACAGCGAAGTTGGTTACAACATTGTCCCAATACACCAAAGTTGTGGGTTCAAACCTCACCAAGGCACATGCCTGGGTTGTGAGTTTGGTCCCCAGTCGGAACACTTATGAGAGATCCCTGGTTGGGGTGCATATGAAAAGCAACCAATAAATGTTTCTCTTCTTCTCTCCCTCCCTCTCTCTCTCTCTCTCCCCCCTTTCCCTCTCTATAAAATAAATAAGCATGTCCTTAGGTGAGGATAAAAAAAATCAACCAATTAATGCATCAATAAGTAGAATGACAAATTGATGTTTTTTTCTCATCAATAAAAAAGAATTTTTAAGTCCTATTATTTTCAAATATTGATTTAAATAAAGATCAACCTCCAAACATAGAGCTTAAATAAATGTTATTCTGACAGTAAATTTTGAGGGTTTTAACATTTTATAATAAAAATTTCACAAAAGATAAAATTATATAATGAGACCACAATACCCCATTACTGAATTTTAACAACTCTCATCATTTACCAATCCTATTTTGTTTATACTACCACTCCATTATTTGTTTGTTTTGCTAAAGCTTTTTAAAGTAAGTCTCAGAAATCAGGTTAGTTCCCCTTTATATATTTCAGAATAGGCATTGAAATCTCAAATATAAAAAAAAAATCATCAAGGAGAGTATGTCTAGTGAAAAGACCCAAGTGTGCTACAAAAATAGTTGTATTTTAGTTAATAAGGTTGAAAAATTAAGCACAAGGAAATCATACAAAACACTCGTAGGATACAATAAAACTTATGATAAAATATGCCAAGCTACAATATATTTTGGCAATTCAAAAGTAACTCCTCTCTCTCTCTCTCTCTCTCTCTCTCTCACATACACACACACACACACACAGTTAAAATACAACCATTTAATTCATTAAGAATGCAATTTACAGATACTGAAACTAATAACATGAATCCCTCTAGGCAAGTACATATACTAGAAAGCAACAGTTTCAGTTAACTAAACATTAACCTCAGAAAAGATACCAAATTAGTCTTGTAAGAAACATTGCCTCTTGATGAAAACAGTCTTTTTTTCCCCTTAACTAACAACTTAAACTAGAAAAAGATGTGGATCTCTAGAGTCGTATTATATTTTTATTGCATATACTCTACAAAGTACTATAAAATGTAATAATGTATCACTTTTTGCAGTAAAAATTCTACAAAAAAAAAAACCATTCTATTTTTTCTATTCAACAGTACTGGAAGTCCTAGCCAAAAGAATTATGCAAGAAAAGGGAATAAAAGGCATCTAAATTGGAAAGGAAGAAGTAAAATTATCTCTGCTCACAGACAATATGATCTCATATGTTAAAAAAAAAGTCCTAAATATTCCACATAGAAAAAGGTTAAAAATTATAAAAGAATTCAAAATTCTGCAGGATATGGAATTAACAAACAAAAACCACCTCCTATTTATACATTCCCAATGAAAAAATCTGACACAGAAATTTAAAAATCAATCCCATTTACAATAAATAGCATCAAAAAATAAGATACTTAAGAATTAACCAAGGAGACAAAAGACTTGTACTTTGAAAACTATAAAACAATGCTGAAAGAAATTAAAAGTGACATAAATAAATGGAAAGATACCGGGTTTTCACCGATTGGAAGAATAAAACATTAAGATAAAATACTGTTCAAAGTGATCTACAGATTTAATACAATCCCTAATAAAAATTTCAATGGCACTTTTTGCAGAAATAGCAAAGGTCATCCTAAACTTTAGATGGAACCTCCTGAACAGCCAAAACCAAAAATAAATAAATAAGTGAATGAATGAATAAATAAATAAATAAAATTGAAGTGTTTCACACTTCACAATTTCAATCAAAACTTACTACATAGCTACAATAAAAACTGTGGTACTGGCATAAAGACAGACATATAAGCCAGTGGAATAAAATAGAGAGCCCAAAATAAACCTTTGCATATATGGCCAAATCATTCTTTTTCAAGATTAAGGTACCAAGACCATTAAATGGTAAAGTACAGTCTCTTCAACAAATGGATATCAACATACAGAAGAATGAAGTTGGGTCTTCACCTTATCATATACAAAAATTATCTCAAAATGGATTAAAAACCTCAATATAAGAACTAAAACTATAAAAAACTTTTAGAAAAAATATAAAACAAAGCTTCATAAACTGGATTTGATAATGATTTTTAGATATAAAATCAAATACATAGGCAACAAAAGTATAATTGACAAAATCAGACTACATAAAAATTTAAAAGATCATCAAAGTGCACAGTGAATAAAGTGAAAATGCAACCTACAGAATGGGAGAAAATATCTGCAANCCATTCTATTTTTTCTATTCAACAGTACTGGAAGTCCTAGCCAAAAGAATTATGCAAGAAAAGGGAATAAAAGGCATCTAAATTGGAAAGGAAGAAGTAAAATTATCTCTGCTCACAGACAATATGATCTCATATGTTAAAAAAAAAGTCCTAAATATTCCACATAGAAAAAGGTTAAAAATTATAAAAGAATTCAAAATTCTGCAGGATATGGAATTAACAAATAAAAACCACCTCCTATTTATACATTCACAATGAAAAAATCTGACACAGAAATTTAAAAATCAATCCCATTTACAATAAATAGCATCAAAAAATAAGATACTTAAGAATTAACCAAGGAGACAAAAGACTATCCCATTTACAATAAATAGCATCAAAAAATAAGATACTTAAGAATTAACCAAGGAGACAAAAGACTTGTACTTTGAAAACTATAAAACAATGCTGAAAGAAATTAAAAGTGACATAAATAAATGGAAAGATACCGGGTTTTCACCGATTGGAAGAATAAAACATTAAGATAAAATACTGTTCAAAGTGATCTACAGATTTAATACAATCCCTAATAAAAATTTCAATGGCACTTTTTGCAGAAATAGCAAAGGTCATCCTAAACTTTAGATGGAACCTCCTGAACAGCCAAAACCAAAAATAAATAAATAAGTGAATGAATGAATAAATAAATAAATAAAATTGAAGTGTTTCACACTTCACAATTTCAATCAAAACTTACTACATAGCTACAATAAAAACTGTGGTACTGGCATAAAGACAGACATATAAGCCAGTGGAATAAAATAGAGAGCCCAAAATAAACCTTTGCATATATGGCCAAATCATTCTTTTTCAAGATTAAGGTACCAAGACCATTAAATGGTAAAGTACAGTCTCTTCAACAAATGGATATCAACATACAGAAGAATGAAGTTGGGTCTTCACCTTATCATATACAAAAATTATCTCAAAATGGATTAAAAACCTCAATATAAGAACTAAAACTATAAAAAACTTTTAGAAAAAATATAAAACAAAGCTTCATAAACTGGATTTGATAATGATTTTTAGATATAAAATCAAATACATAGGCAACAAAAGTATAATTGACAAAATCAGACTACATAAAAATTTAAAAGATCATCAAAGTGCACAGTGAATAAAGTGAAAATGCAACCTACAGAATGGGAGAAAATATCTGCAAATCAGATATGTGATAAGGAGGGACTATTCAAAATTTGTAAGGAACTCCTATAATTCAACAACAAATAAAAGCAACTCAATTTTAAAATGGGCAAAGGACTTGAGTTGATAGTTCCCCAAAGATGATACAGAAATTGCCAACAAACATATGCAAAGATGTTCTATATTATTAATCACTAGAGAAATGCAAACCAAACCACAAGATAGCACCTCACACCCATTAGAACGATCACTATAAAACAAAAACAGAAAGTAACAAATGTTTGTGAGGATGTGTAGAAACTGCAACTCTTAGGCACTATTCAGGTGGCAATGTGAAATGGTGTTTCTGCTATGGAAGACACTATGGATGTTCCACAAAAGATTTAAAATACAATTACCATATGACCCAGCAATACCATGTATGGATATACATCTAAGAGAATTGAAAATACGTTTGTGAAGAGATATTTGAAAACCCATGTTCACTGTAGCTTTTTTCACAATAGCCAAGAGATGGAATCTGCCCAAATGTCCATTCATGGATGAATGGCTAAAGAAAATGTGGTATGTACATAGAATAGAATATTATTCAGTCATAAAAAATCGAAACCCAGCCACATGCTCTTTCATACAACATGGAGTTATCTTGAAGGCATTATGCTAAGTGAAATAAGCCAGTCACAAAATGACAAATACTGTGCGATTTCACTTACATAAGGTATCTAAAGAAGTCAAACTCAAAACACACAGCAGAATGGTGGTTGCCAGGCAGTGTGGGAGAAGGGAATGAGGAGTCCTTGTTCAATGAGTACAGAGTTTTAGTATTGCACAATACTGTAAACACAGTGAACATTATTAAACTGTAAACTTAAAAATGGATTAAGATGATAAACTTCGTTATGTGTTTTTATCACAACTTAAAAAAAAGCAGAAAAAAGTGTGGAAGAGAATATGGAAAAACTGGAAGGAAACTTTGTGCAGTGTTGGTAGAACTATAAAATGGGCCAGCTTCTGTGGAAACCAGTTTAACAGTTCCTCAAAAGATTAAACATAGAATTACCATATGATTCACCAAACTTTATTTCTAGTATATACACACAAGATTTAAAAGCAGGAACATGAACAGATATTTGTATACTCACATTCATAGCAGTATTATTCACAATATTTAAATAGTGGAAGCAACCCAAGTGTTCATCAAGAGATGAATGGATAGAGAAAATGTGGAATAGGCCCTGGCCAAGCTGCTCTGTTCGTTAGAGCATCATCTCTAAACTTCAAGGTTTTGGGTTTGATCTATAGTCAGGGTCCATACAATAATGAACAAATGAGCCCTGGCTGGTGTAGCTCAGTGGATTGAGCTCAGGCCTGCGAACAACATGGTCACAGTTCGATTCCCAGTTAGGGCACCTGCCTGGATTGAAGGCCAGTTCCCAGCAGGGGACTCACGAGAGGCAACCATACATTGATATTTCTCTCCTTCTCTCCTTTCCCTTCCTCTCTAAAGATAAATAAATAAAATCTTTAAAAAAAAGAATGAACAAATGAATGCATAAATAAGTGGAACAATAAATTGATGGCTCTCTCTCTCATTCCCTGCCTCTCCCTTTGAAAGAAATCTACCAATAAACAAATAAAAGAGAAAATGTGGTATATACATATCATGTGATATTATTCAGTCTTAAAAAGGAAATTCTGACACATGCTACAATGTGGATGAAACTTCAAGACACTACACGGAGTGAAATCAGCCACTCACAAAAGGATAAATATTGTATAATCCACACATATATGGTACCTGGAGTAGTCAAATTCATAGAAGCAAAGTAAAACGGTGGGTTCCAGTGACTGGTGGGTAGAGAGAACTGACAGTGTAGAGTGGGTACAGAGTTTCAGGTTGGGAGAAGAAAATGTGCTGGAGGGTAATGATGGTGACAACTGCACAACTATGCGAATGTACTTACTGCTCACGAACAGGGTGGTCTTTCAGGGCTAAAGTCAGTTGATGCAAGGCCTAGCTGAAGAATGTGAGGTGGGGACTGGCCTCATCTGCTACATGCAGAAAACAGCCTGAAGTGTTCCAAAAAGAAGGTCAGTGAAAGTGGCATATAAAACTTGTGGGGGCACAGAATAGGAAGTGATATCTGAGAGGAAAGGAGAGGCCAAAACTTTCTATTTTAAACATAGTATTGGGGAAAAAGGAAATCATTGGCTCACAAAATGGAAAACTCAAAGCAACAGAGTTAGAGTTGAATCATGCATGCTCAGGAAATATCAAAGACTCAGTTTGCGCCTTTTAAGAATAATCCAATTAAAAACAGGCAAATAACCTAAATACACAATTCTCCAAAGAATGCAAACAGATAGCCAATAGACAAATAAAAAGTACTGAATGCCACTAATCATCAGGGAAATGCAAACTAAAATCACAATGAGATATCATCTCAAACCTGTGAGAATGGCTGTCATTAACAAATCAACAAACGACAAGTGCTGGCAAGGATGTGGGGAAAGGGGACCCTTGTGCACTGCTGGTGGGAATGCAGACTGGTGCCACCACTGTGGAAAGCAGTATGGAGATACCTCAAAAAATTAAAAATGGAGTGCCTTATGACCTTAGTGATAGGTCATAACGTCATAGGTCATAATCACCTTAGTGATTCCACTTCTGGGAGTTTATCCCAAGAAAGACAAACCACTAACTTGAAAGAAATAAGTATCCCTATGTTCATTGCAGCGTTATTTACAATCACCAAGATTTGAAGGCATCCTGAGTGTCCATCAACAGATGAGTGGGTAAAACAACTATGGTACATTTTACACAACAGAATACTACTGGCTGTAAAAAAGAAAAAATTTACCTTTTGTGACTGCATGAATGGACTTGGAGAACATTATAAGTTTACTATCTAATAATTAAGAAAAATAATATGATGTATTTATAATGCAAATATTATCCACAATTACCTTTTTAAAAGAATGAATGTCCACTTACAATAACATCCAAATTAAATAAAAGACATTCCAATGGCACAATTTATGGTCACACACCATGTATTATCCCAAAACTAGACCACAAATCAGGAAATCAAAGATCTAATCTCAGATTCACCACTTATAGGCCATGAACCTCTGGACAAGGAGCTTTCTGAGCCCCAGTTTGCTCATTTATTCAAATGGGGTCGCTTCTCTGGTTAGTATGTGTTTTAAATGGGATATCTGTGAAATCTTAGAAAATATGTAAGTTTTATACAAACCCGAGATGTTACAATAAAAAACTTTATTACTTAAATATAGGAAGCAAAGGAATATATTGCCATACAATGACTGCCTTCCTACTTTACTTCACCAAGTCCCTTTTCTTCCACTCACCTCCACTCCAAAAAGGTTATCTATCTAGTCCCAGTGCACTCTGCTTGATACTATCCACTGTGTTGGATGGGATATGGTATGTGCGCACAGGCCCTGGCATCATTCATTTAAAAACACTTAGCTGAGCCCTGGACAGGCAGCTCAGTTCACAGAGCACTGTCCTGATACGCCAAGGCTGCAGATTCAATCTGCAATCCAGGCACATACAAAAATCAGCCACAGGAGGCATAAATAAGTGGGACAACAAACGAATGTCTCTCTCTCTTCATTCCTTTCTCTAAAATTAATTTTTAAAAAACAATTAGCTGAAACCTGAGGTTTAGGCATCTTAAATGAAACACTATTGTAATTTTTATTCTTGCTTAGGTGATATTTTCTACCTAAAGAGTTAAAATGCTGCTGAATGGAACAGAATTAAATGTCTTTCTGTTCATAGGAAAAAACTGTTGAATCGCCATTGTGTTACAGACACTCTCCTAGGTATTCAATTTAACCTTTCACCATTGAGACAAAATAAGATTTTAACATTATATATGTACTTTACTTTTATTATCTACTGTGCATTAATTCATTATTTATTACATTAAAAGGTGTATTTTTAAAGACTTTTTAAGATTTTATGTATTTATTTTCAGAGAAAGGAGAAGGGAGGCAAGAAAGGAGAGAAACATGTGCAAGAGAAACACAGACTGGTTGCCTCTCCCATGCCAAAGGTCCCCAGTTGGGGGCACGGGAGAGGCAACCAGTCTGTGTTTCATGGCAGTGCTGATACATGTTACTTATAAATAAGTAATTACACGGGGGTGCATGTCTCTTTTGACTTAGTGTTTTCACTTTCTTTGAATAAATATCCATAAGATACATAAACGTCAAGTCACTATGTTATCCACTGAAACTAATATATTGTAATTATAATTACAATATTGTAAATAATGTCAATTATAATTTTGTAAAAGTAAAAACATAAGTAATTATAAACAATAATTTAAGTGCTTAAAAAGAAAAGACCATGAGAGAGAACAGAATTTAGATTAGAGTCACAGACTGCATGAAGAAAAATTCATACCTCCTGGTTCCAACTTAACCTGGTTTTCCTCCTGTTCATTTTATAGATATTCATAATCAGATTAAGGGTATCCCTTACTATTTCTTGTTACCTGTCAATTTTTATTTTAAAAACAGTTTAATGTATTAGATGCATTTTCTCCATCTATAAAGATGGCATTTTTGCATTTAAACTGTCAATATAATTGACTGATTATTATAATGTTAAATTTATATCACCCAAATAAACTCAACTTTCTTGGGATGCTTGTCATTTTTAAACATTGCTGGATGCCTCATTATTCCTCCTCTCACTCTAAAAAGCCATGGTTCCCAATATTTCTATACCATGCAGAGAGTTTTCTGGGTTCTTAAGTTCAAATATGCATAAGCAGGTCATCTGATAATGGAAGAAAGTTGTTCTTCCTTTGTTCACGGGGTTTCCAGAAAGTGGAGACTTCTGGTGGACACACCAGAGAAAATGCCATCCTGAACTCATGATAGATTGAAAATTATGAGCATGGGAGTTTGGATGAGCGTATAATGAAAATGGGTTGTACTTTATCAGAATCTGAAAAACTGGGCAAAAGAGAAAGTTCTGTTCCAAAATAATATTTAAAAATGAGATAGGCTGGCCCTTGCCAGTGTGGATCCATTGGTTGCAGCATCTTTGTGTAAACCAAAAGGTCACAGGTTTGATTCCTATTGAGGGCACATCCCTGGGTTGCAGGTTTGGTCCCCAGTCAGGACACGTATGAGGCAACTGATTGATGTTTCTTTCTCACATCAGTGTTTCTCTCCCTCTCTGTATCCCTCCCTTCCTCTCTCTCTCTCAAATCAATAAGCATGTCCTCAGGTGAGGATAAAAAAAGTTACATGTGCTGGGAAAATGGAGGAGAGAAAGAGGAGCAGAAAGAAGAGCAGGTATCCAAGTTTGGTAAAGTGAACTGCTATGGAGAAAGGCTATGGACTAGGGACAAATAAAGAGGTCTCTTGTTTTTGCTGGGAAAGAGCTTGGTTTCTAGGATTATTACCATCCACACTACTGACCTCAAATTTATAGTCTCAGCCCAATGAATTCCCTAACTCATATATCATCTCCTCTTGGGTAACTTAAAAGTCATCCCAAATTTAATATATCCAAAATGAATTATTTCCTCCCATAAACCTACTCCTCCTTCAGTATTCTCCATATTAGTAAAGAGTACCATATATGTATTTACTTGTCAAACTACCCCATAAAATGTTCTTGTAATCTCCTTGAGATCAAAAACTTAGCTTTTTAAAAATCCCTAATGCTCAGTGCAATATCTAGGACATACAGAATGTCAATAAATACTTGTTTGAATGAATTTATTACCAGAAGATTTAGTCTGATCTTAATTCTGCCCTCTTCTGCAGAAAGTATTCAAAGTCAGTAAAATAATTAAATCTTCTAGTAGCTATAAGATAGTTTAGTTTTAGTCCTTCCTCCTAGTTTAAAAAAAGAAAAAGGCAAATACATATGTATATTTAGTATGGAACAGATAGGGAAACAAGGTAGAAAGGTAGGAAGAAAACAGTAATTTCCCATATTACATAGACACACCCACAAAGTGATCAAGTTAATTTGTGGCCATTATCATGACAAATAAGCCTAGAACTGCTTTAACAAAATTATAGTCTTACAACACACAATGAGAGAGGAGATTCACCCTGCCAAGCACCCAGGCACAGGCACTTTATTCAAAGTAGATTCTGAAAAGCAGAAGAGAAAACCCAGGGTTAAAACTGAGAGGGTTTTGCCATTAAGGAGGAGAACAGATTTACCCACAGGAAATTAAGGGGTACCAAATTGCTACCTCATTTTCTTCTTTCTTCTTTAAATTTAGGATAACCATCCACATTTCACAATTTTTCTGGTCTGTCCTGTTAATCAATTGACCAACTGAATGGATCCTAGGGAGTGTTTAGTTGCTAGTACAGAGTATTACCAGTCAACACACCTATTTTCCAACACCAAAGTGGTTTCTTCAAAGTTCTAAGTGATGGCTTATAGAAATTCAACACATTCCCTTTTTTTTTAGTTCCATCCCTTATCCCATCTTCATGAGCCTATGGTGCCTCTAGTCCCGAGCCTATCCAGAATGCCATGAGGTAGCATGCTTCTTCTTGGCCTCCTCCCCTGCAGGTATTTCTGTGTCCCCTGTCTACACTTTAATGAACCAATTACCACTCATCTATCTGCTTTCCATATTCCAAATTTCTGTTAATTTCTCTCTTCCACTATATCTCTTTTACATTCTATGTCCTTGTAGATTTATACCTTTTTATTCCTTTATTAAAGTCATTTCAGTGAATTGTAAGAAGGTGCAGGAAAAAAAAGTTGTGCATTCAATCTACTACATGGAACCAGTAATACAGGGGTTACATTTTGGTCAAACTAGAATACTACCTATTACCCGCAACCCTAAATTCTTGCGTATTCCTAGGTTCTAAATATCCCCCCGAATCCTATGTGCTAAAACACACATAACATCTTTTCCACTCTCCCCAACTGTAAATTATCTATCTTCTAAATTTTTACAGCCTATTTCTTTGATTTCTTCTGGCATTTATTTAGACCATATGTGCTAAATTTTAATGACTAATGCTTAAAAATCTTCTGCATTGCCCAAAGTTATTCACTTTACTAAAATACTTTAAATTCCATCAATCAGGGATTTATTTATTGAAATGATTGAAGTTTTGACATATAAAAGACTCCCCAAACTGGCTTCTGGACCAAATGGAGTCATAGGTAGATAGCTTTTGCCACCTCACACAATCAATAAAAGGATAGCAACAAACTTAAAAACAAAATAACCAGAACTGCCAGAGAATCAAACTGTATAGAAGTCCGACAAACAAGGAGTTAAAGAAGAAACATTAATTCAGACTGGTAGGAATGGTAGAGACAGGCAGCTGGACTGGAGAGGACTTGTGGCAAGGTGGGGGCTGGCAGACTGGGAGGTCCCACATTTGCATGCAGGGAAACTGTGAAGAGCAACTAGGGAGCAAGACAGACCGAGCAACCCCAGGTGCAGGGAAATAAAGCCTCAAAAACCTCTGAGTGTAAAAACCTGTGCGGGTTGCAGTGGTGGGAGAAACACCCAGCCTCACAGCAGAGTTCGCTGAAGAGACCCACAGGGTCCTAGAATGTACACAAACCCACCTGCCTTGGACTCAGCACCACATGAGCCCAATTTAGCAAGAGAAGTGACTGAAAATCAGCCCAGAGCCCAGCAAGCAGCACTGTTCACTCTCAAACTGCACCCACCCAGTACAGCAATATAATGCAGACATCTGAGTTGCTTCACCCTGGTGAACACCTAAAGTTCCGCCCCTTACAACACAACAGGTATGCTGAGACCAAAAAAAAAAAAAAAAAAGGCCCAAGTGAAAGAACAGATAAAAGCTCAAAAAAACAGAACTAAGTGATGAAGAGATAGCCAAGCTATAAGATGCAGAGTTCAAAACACTAGTAATCAGGATGCTCACAGAAATGGTTGACTATGGTCACAAAATAGAGGAAAAACTAAAAGCTATGCAAAATGAAATAAAGAAAAACATACAAGAAACAAACAGTGAAGAGAAAGAAATCAGGTTTCAAATCAATGATTTGGAGCAAAAGGAAGAAACAAACATTCGACCAGAACATGAGAAACAAGAATTCAAAAAAATGAGGAGAGGCTTAGGAACCTCTGGGAAAACTAAACATTTCAACATCTGAATCATAAGGGTTCCAGAAGGAGAAGAGAAAGAATAAGAAATTGGAAACTTACTTGAAAAAATAATGAAGGAGAACATTCCCAATCTGGCAAAGGAAATAGATTTCCACAAGTCCAGGAAGCTCAGTCTCAAAGAAGTTGGACCCAAGGAAGCACATACCAAGGCCCATCATAATTACATTACCCAAAATTAAAGAGAAGGAGAGAATCTTAAAAGCAGCAAGAGAAAAGGAGACAGTTACCCACAAAGGAGTTCCCATAGGCTATCAGCTGATTTCTCAAAAGAAAACTTACAGGCAAGAAGGGGCTGGACGGAAGTATTCAAAGTCATGAAAGACAAGGACCTACATTCAAGATTACTCTATTCAGTGAAGTTATCATTTAGAATGGAGGGCAGGTAAAGTGCTTCCCAGATAAGGTCAAGTTCAAGGAGTTCATCATCACCAAGCCCTTATTATATGAAATGTTAAAGGGACTTATCTAAGAAACAGAGGATTAAAAATATGAACAATTAAATGACAATAAACTCATAAGTATCAACATCTAAACCTAAAAAAAAAAAAATAACAAAACCAAAAACGAACTAAGCAAACAACTAGAACACAAACAGAATCACAGAAATGGAGATCACATGGAGGGTTATCAGCAGGGAAGGGGAGGGGGAGAGAGAGCAGAAAAGGTACAGAGAATAAGAAGCATAAATGGTAGGTACAAAATAGGGGGAGGTTAAGAATAGTATAGGAAATGTAGAAGCCAAAGAACTTTTATGTATGACCCATGAACATGAACTAAGTTGGGGGAATGCTGGTGGGAGGGCAAGGTGCAGGGTGGAAGGGAATAAAGAAGAGATAAAAATGGGACAACTGTAATAGCATTACCAATAAAATATATTTTTAGAAAATAAATAAACCAAGAAAAAACGGTTATAGGGTTACTTAACCCAAGGGGTACACTGCTTGGGATGTTCTATTCAAAAATAAGACATGGTTTTCATTAAGTAGTTTTATTTATTTGCATCAAATAAAGAAAGGACTTGAAGCCCTGTCTGGTGTAGCTCAGCTGGTGTAGCCCGCTGAGCGCGGGCCTGCGAACCAGATGATCGCAGTTCGATTCCCAGTCAGGGCACATGCCTGGGTTGCAGGCCAGTTTCCGGCAGGGGCCAGTTCCCTGCAGGGGATGCACGAGAAGCAACCATACATTGATGTTTCCTTCCTCTCTCCTTCCCTTCCCCTCTAAAGATAAACAAATAAAATGTTTAAAAAAAAAAAGAGAAAGGACTTGAATCCAGAAGGGAGGCTCAGCCATTGCTTACATGTACTATTTGTTTAATTACATGTTCATCTCTTGTAGTGGCTAAACTTACTTCCCATCAAGCTCACCTAGTCGAGCTCAACAGGTTACAGCTGCATGTGCAAACTCTTATGCTACATTTTAACATTTAGCAAGAATAGCATGAAGTAAGAACATGCCAGACCTTGAAACCCTTGTGCTCTAACAATAGTCTTCTATCTTCAACCTTCCTTGAATTTTTAAAAAAATACCTCAGAATCCTTGATCTTAAAAGGGCACAATGAAAAACAGTAGTGCTAGGAACTTTAAGAAACATCTGTTTGTTTAAAGTAGCTTAAGATGGTGTCTAGTGTTGACATATAAAACTAGTTTCAACTAATCTCAATTTCAAATGAAAAAACACAGTTTTAGAAATGCTCGATAACTTGCACAAAATTACATTGCAGAAGACAAAACCAAACTTACAAATACACAGAACAAACTGGTGGTACCCAGGGAAAGGAGTTTGGGAGGTGCGCAAAATGGGTGAAAGGAGGTCAACTGTATGGTGATGGATGGAACCTTTCAGGTTGAGCACTCTGTAGTGTATACAGATGTGAAATTATAATGTTGTACACCTGTAACTTATATAATTTTTAAAAATCACACTGCAGACCTGGGACTATACACACCAAATGAGGTAATCTGCAACTGGTAATTTGTCATCTTAGGCACATCCATCCTGAGGTAGCCAGCCTTCAACGTGATCCCCTAACGATCTCTGCCCCCTGAAAATCACTCTTCTGTGGTACAATTCATTATTATACTAGTGTTGGTCTGTGTAAGCAATAGAACATGGCAGACAGGACATGTTACATCTGGGATTTGATTTTAAAAGACATTGTGGCTTCTACCTAGTGTACTCAGATGCCGTGACACTCATTCTCTCACTTTCTCTCTCACCACTCACTGCTGGAGAAGTCAGCTGCCATGTTGTAAGCAGCACTATGAAAAGGCACTCACGGTAAGTACCTAGTTCTACCAACAACCATGTGAGTGAGCATGAACGCATCTTGAAGCTCCAAACAAGCCTCCAAATGACTCTAGCTTCTGGAGAGCTTCTGTGCAAACTCAAGAGAGTCAGAATCACCCCGGCTAATCTGGTTCTGCATTCCTGACTCCACATACAACTGAACTCTTGTTTATATCAATTACCTGACAGTAAAATTGGTTTCATTATAGGTCATTTTGCTTGAACTTTCAGAATTTAACAATGTTAAATTAAGACTTCACTGAGGTTTGCTATTGCTGCCACAGAACTACAAAATTAGTGGCCTTAATACAACTTACTATCTCACAAACCTGGAGATCAGAAGTTCAGTGGGTTCAGCTGGAATTTCTCATCAAATGTACATATATAGTACCCTACTAAATGTCTACACCTGTGTGTCAAACAAGCACTTCAAATTCAACGCAATCGCAACACACACTTACAATCATCCTGCATAACACCATCCCGCCTAAGAACTGTAACTCATTGAGCAGCCCTACTGGTTTAGACCAATCCACTTAATTGGTCAAAATAGCCTTACTCTTCTCACCAAATCTCACTGCTTGTATATCTCCTTAAAGTGGGTCTCACTACTTTGTCCCATCCTCAATATTCCAATAATTCTTACCACAATCAACTCTTGTCTAACATACTAGGTTTCTGTGTCTATAATTATGCTCCAACTTTCTAATTCATTTGACATTGCTGTCAGAGTGAACCTTCTAAAGTACAAGCATGATCACATTACTCTCTTACTTACAGGCTGTTAGTGGGGTCCTTGATGCCCTCCTGTGAAAGTTCAAATTCTCTAACATGGCTTGCATGGCCATTTACTGGCTGGTCCTATCTCTCAACATTTCACTGCCCTCTTCCCTTGTTTTTTGTACCTCTAACTCCTAGGAAAGACTGTTTCTTTTATCTTTCATCAATCTGCGCCAGTACCCATCTCCTTGATCTGGTTAATGTCCAAATATCATTCATGCCTCAGCTTATCTACTTCCTCTGGAAAGCTTTCCCTGATCATTTCCCTCCAGATTATTACCCCCTTACAATTTCATAGCACCTCATATATAACCCTTAGTACTGTACGTACTCTCCCATCATAGTACATTTGTCTGTCCCTCTCACTAAAAAAACTTGTTATCTTTGTTTCACTAGCATCTTACCTACTATCTGATGCACAGAATTACTGAATAAGTATTTGTTAAATGATTAACCAAGTCATCAGACTGTCCTTTAATAATTTTGATATTATATAAATAACTAACTAATAGTCATGTCATCACTACACAAAAGAATTATAGCTAAAAGTACAAGAGTCAAAGCTCCAAGATAGTACATTCAAAAGATACAAGTGACAGTAATTTCAAGAATTCCCAGTTTTTAAATACTACTCTTATAAGAGTTAGTGTGTACAGTATCATTAATGAAAATCTCAAAAATAATAGAAAACAAAACAAGACAAGACTAGGAAAGTGGACAGGGCTAGGCTACACATTAGGAAAATGACTCCCTGAACATCAGCAAGACCGTGTGTTTCAAACTTTTGTCTCAGAAAATAAATCACTATAAATCAAGCAATCTTCCCAGACAAATGAAACAGAGCCAAAATCTAAAATGTTAAATTTAATGTTTTTACAGAGCAATTTCTCAAGTAGCAAGGCATGATAATATTTTTACTGTTCTCCTTTATAAAGCTAATGAAAGCAATTGTGTTTTCAACTTATCTGAAGTATCTTCATTACATCATATGTACAAGAAAAGATCATGCCCTGACTGGTGTAGCTCAGTTGGTTGGGCCTTGGTCAAAGGTCACTAGCTAGATTCCCAGTCGGGCACACGCCTGGGCTGTGGGTTCAGTCACCAGTGGAGGCACGTATGAGGGGCAACCAATCAATGTTTCTCTCCCTATCTTTTGCCCTCCCTTCCACTCACTCTAAAAATAAATATTTTTAAAGAAATATTGTAATAGCATGGTACAAATTTTGATTCTATTAATGTGATTCAACAGATTTAAACACTAAACAGCTATTATGATACTGTGTCTTTACTCTAGGTTCAAATACTCTCAATTCCAAGTGTAACATCAAACACACATTTTAAAATGTTAAATTATTGTATTCTGAATACTTCCAAGTCATTCAGTGCAATTTCCTTCAATTTTGAAAAATTCTGAGTTATATTTTACATATTTAAAAATTCAAATCAAAACTATTTTTTGAAATTTACTCAAACAGACAGGACATTAGTGATGCCACTGGGTGCCTGTCAAGAAGGAGAAACAGGAAAATTCAAGAGTAAAGACTCACTACAAAACTAATCAAGAAAGACAAAAGGAAGCAATTAAAATACAAGACAAAGCACTGTCAACTTGTAGCATATGTGATTGCAAAATAATAACCCAAGAATAATTGCATCTAACAAAATACACAGTCACAGAGTATAAATACCTATTATATGATATAGCTACTTAAGAGAACAACCTACCATAAATTCAGTCTTAAATGCTTAAAATGATTTCACATTTTAATTTAATTCAGAAAATTACATGAAATCTGAAAAATAACATATACAGATGGAAGTCTAGTACTGTGTGTTTTACCTCTGGGAGTTGCAGGCTGCACCATGATTCTATTCTTACATTATAAATCTGTTGTGTGGGGAGCGGGGGAGGAATAACTGTGTTACCAAAAAAAAAAAAAAGGATAGAACAAATTGTTGTAAGAACATGTAGTTTTTTAATGTGTCTTAATCCTTTACAAGTAACCTTAATCTTTAAAGTTTCTTTTTTATATAAAGAGACTCATCTATATTTAAAACACAAGAAGGCTCCTTGTGCTTCACAGTATAAGAATGATCTGAAGAAATCACCAATACTTAAACCCATAACATAAGAAAAATGAGGGATTCTTTTGTATTTTTCCTCCCCCATCATAAACCAAAACACCAATGCAAACCACTACGTGAAGGAAGAAGAGAAGAGGGACTGCTGGGGCAGCAGCTGTGCTGAAGCTCGGCAGGGACGTGCGTTGGCAGGTTTGCGAGGGGACGCCTGCAACACTATATGCCTAGGACTAGTCTGATCCCTACATGTTTTTTAAAAAGTTCTATACTCAATATTTTGACTTTCAGGTAACTATACCCTTCCCTACCATAGGATATTTTGGCTTGAGACATTATATTCATTAGTCTTTGCATGTTGCCATTAGGGGCTAGGAGGAGAGGGCTGTTAATTTATGAAATGAAGAAAAACATGGCAAAGATCACCTCAGAAATGAGTATGTATCACAAATATACCTTATACCTATGTACTTTACTTTCTCTTAAAGCAATACTTCTTTCACTTAGAATTAAACTCAACTAAAAGTACTTTAAGAAGGTATAAATGAACTATGAAGAGATGAAAGCGGGAATCCACATAGCAGGCTTAAACTAAGATGAAAGAATATGTGCATATCTACACTCGACACAGAATGAAAAATGGACAAATAATGGAGATCTAGATAGGCTCTGGTATGGGATACATAGGAAGTGAGAAGTTGACAAAGTTCAAGCCTCAATTTTTCCCCATTTTTACATTTATAATTAATTTATTTCTCATAACTGACATACAGTAATTATTAGTTTCATGTCTACAATATAGTGATTCCACATTAATAGACCTTACACAGTGATGACCACAATAAGCCTGGTAACCATCTATCACAATTATTGTATTATTGACTCTATTCTCTATGCTATACATTGCATCTTCATGACTTATAACTGGACATTTGTACTTCTTATTTTTTGTGCTATTTTTTTTTAATGAAGTAAGACGTAAGGTCTTCTGGTAAAGTGAGGTAAGGAGAGGTCCCTTGAACAAAGTTGTGTCAGGGCTGATCCAACTAAGGCCCACGGGCCAAACATTCGAGCTAAGAATACTGTTTACATTTTTGAAGAGTCAGAAAATAAAGAATATGTGATACAGACTCTATATGGCCTACAAAGCCTAAAACATTGGCAACCTCACTCTTTACGGAAAAGTTTGCCAATCACTGGTCTATTAATGAAAGATAGGCAAAAGATGATAAGTTAGAAGACATAAATTTCAAAAGTATCAATTTATGTAACTGTATAATCTTTACTCCAGCAGTTCATTTTTTTTCTCAAAAAAGGAAAAAAATGACAGACGCACTTACAAGAATAAATTTTCCAGAGCAGATATTTTAAATGGAAACAATCTTAATCACATGACACAAAATATTACCAGCCTATTACACTATAACATAAGAAATAAGGCAAAGAAAGTGAAAAGGCATTTTAATAACTTTAAACAGCAGTAAAAGAAATGTCACAAAATAGTTTGTAATTAATTGCTAAAAGAAATTCCATAATGGGCCTGGCTGGGTAGCTCACTGGGTTAGAGTGTCGCCTCGATACACCAAGGTTACAGATTCCCTCCCGTCAGGGTGCACACAAGAAGCAACCAATGCAGGCAGGAATAAGTGGCACAGCAACTCAAGGTTTCATCCTCTTTCTTTTCCTTTCTTTTCCTTTCTTTTCCTTTCTTTTCCTTTCTCTCTCTCTCTCTCTCTCTCTCTCTCTCTCTCTCTCTCTCTCTCTCTCCNTCTCTCTCTCTCTCTCTCTCTCTCTCTCTCTCTCTCTCTCCCCCCAACCCCATTTCCTTTCTCTCTCAAATCAATAAATAATTTTTATAAAGAGGAAATTTCACAACTAGTTTTTATAAAAATTTGAAGCTTCTACTCCCAACCTAACAAAATTATTTATACAGGATTTACCTAGCAACTAGAAAACAGGACAAAAAGTTCATGAAACTACTATTTTCAAATACTGATCAATAGGAAGTACAAGACTGTGATCCCTGGAAATCAAATGAAGTGATTATTTAGGTTTTATGCCTAAATACACTTTCCCTTAAAAAGTAAACAAAAAGCACATCAGAGCATAATGGTGCAGACGGGTTGAGGGGACAAATTTGAGTGAAGGGCGGCTGAAGCAACTGGGAGTTGAGAGAGGTCTAAATAACAGAAAAAAGTAAGCTAAGCAGAAGAAAGTTCCAAACATTTCTATACAGAGTTCCTTGAGTCTTCAAAGAAATCTTAAATTATGAAGGCATATGGTAACACTGAAAGAGGCCAAAGAACTACCAAAAAGCCTGCAAACAGACCAACTCTCAGAGTACATAGAGCAAGTACTGGAAGATATTCTAGCTTGGAAAGCCAAAATGAAAGACACCATTGAACTCAGGGGCATTCAGTGTAGATCTATAAAGAATTATATTTTAACGGCAGAGTTATACTAGTCTTAGAGTAAAGGCTATTCTAAAGCCGTCTAATTATAGCTTGAAAATAAACACTAAAAGGATCTCCTTGATTCACAAGTAACTTGACTGTCTGACAGAACAAAGCATAACTTTCATTAAAGGAAGAGAATGAAATCTATTTACAGCATTCAAACATAATAGCCAGTTTCAAACTAAAATTTATTAGAAATAACCAATATGTAAAAAGATGATGAATTAAGAGAAAAAGATCTTAAATATCTATTATAACTGTGTCCCTCATTTTAAAGAAAAATATAGGCACAATGAAGAGAGTAACGGACTCTATAAAAATTGATCAGATAAAAATTGTAGTCCCAGCTGGTGTGGCTCAGTTGGTTGGGCGTTACCCAGCAAACTGAAAGGTTGCAAGGTAATTCCCAGTCAGGGCACACGACTGGGTTGCAGGTACAGCCTTAGACAGGGCACCTATGGAAGGCAGCCAATCAGTGTTCCTCTCTCACATCAATGTTTCTCTCCTTGTCTTCCTCTCTCCCTTCCCCTCTCCCTAAAAATAAAAAATAAAATTTAAAAATTCTAGAGCTGAAAAATATTAAAAATATTATAAAAACATTATATATTATAAATATATAATATTTGAACTGAGAAATTCACTGGAAGGACTTGACACAGATCAGACACTACAAAAGAAGAGACCAATGAACCTACAACAAAAAAGTATCCAAACTAAAATACAAAAGAAAAAGGAAAACAAAAATTAACAGAGCTTCACTAATATGTGGGACAATACTAAGAATTTAAAATGCATGTCACTGAAGTCCCACAGAAAAGATGTGAGAAATAAAAGGTATGAGAAGAAAGAACAGATGAATTTTTTTAAATTTGGTGAAAAAAAATACAAAAGCAAACAACAAAATAGCAGCAAAACCAACAGTAAGACAGATCCAAGAATGTAAGTGAACCCTGTGCAAGGAAGGAAGGAAACACAAAGAAAGCACACCAAGGTACATCATACTGAAACTACAGAAACAATGAAAACAAACAAATAATCATAAAAGGGCCAGAGAGAACAAATACACATCACAGATCGAGGAAAAAACGTATGAATGTTTCCTGTCAGAAACTATGCATGCCTAAAAATTACAAAATAATTTTATTTGATAAAAATGTCTATATTTCTCTACATGAGAAAATAAGTCAAAAAAAATAAAGACACAAAAAACACATTTTGACAAAAGCACATAGAATTTGAAAGCCAACAGTCCAAAAAAAAACCCCAAAAAACAAAACACAGAGGTTTTCACATTGAAGGACCTCTGGTATACACAAAGAAATCAAATGTCAGAAAGTGTATGTGCATAAATATAATTTTTTTATCTTCAAAATTTAAAAGAATAATAGCTATTTTAAAAAAATAATAATGATCTATTGTGATGTTTATAACAAGTAGAAGAAAATTTATTTTTTATTGATTTTAGAGACAAGAAGGGAAAAAAAAAAGAGAAACATCAATTTATTGTTCCACTTATTTATCCCCATTAAGTATGATGTTGGCTGTGAGTTTGGCCTTTATTATGTTGAGGTATTGTAACAGAATACAGCCAAGAGGGAGCCCCAGATAGGGATTTGGAATGGGGTCCAGAACTCAGGGCGTCCAGGAAATATTAGAAAGATATATAGGATGTCCTCACCCCAAGAAGTCTGAGTTGGGGGATGGGACACATGGAGCAGGACCATTGAGAACTGTTTTGTACAGCAACAGCTTTGTAGCTAACCTCTGGCATGGTCATTTAACATATCCATAACCTTTAACTGGTTTCATAGATAAGTTAAATAGCTGTGGCCATGCTTTGAGTCAGAAGGATGGCAGTGACTTCCACCCAAGATGTAACCAGGAGGTAGCTCCCCCTGGTTACAGTGCCTGCCTGAGAGCCTGGAGAAGATTGGCTCCATGCCTTGGGGCCACGCCTGCCCAGACTTGTGATAGCAGCCCAGTGAACCTGGAATAATACAGGAATGCTGGCAGGTGTAACTGACTGTCGGAGGAGTCGGAAAAGGGGCTGCAGAGGAAGACTGGTGCTGGGATTTAAACCCAGGCATGTCAGCCATTCCTGGGCAGGACCACGTGGCTTGGGCAGAGGTTAGGACCACACGGCTTTGGGGTGTTTCCTTTTGCCACTTGGCTTAGGCAGCAGGAGTAACTCTGCCCGAATGAAAGGGGAGAAAGGACTCTTGCTGGTGGGCCATGAGAAGGTGCCACGTGGCTCTGAATTAACTGGAGATTGCAGCGGCGACACAGAGGACGGTGCTGGAACCGAGGGGCTGCCTGAACCACAGCCTTCTACTCCTCCTGACATACAGTCCCCCGGACTGGGCAGAGGGAGAAGGAAGGACTGTGAGCTTTTGTGGATATTCTAAAGGACTTTAGTATTTTAATGAAGACATGAAGTCATTACTCTAAGTCTGTATAACTTTTAAATAAATAATTCCTTCCCCTTTCACAGATCTCTGGCATTGAGAGACATCTTTCCTCTGGTGGCGGGCAAAGCAAATCTAGTATGGGGGAGGAACCCCAGAAAAGAAAGGGAGGGTCTTTTTTGATAATAGTATATCATAGTATATCATTCAGCACCGCCCCCTCACCCCTGCCCAGGCCTGGTCTGTTCTGAAACAGTATGATCTTTCTATTCCCACTTTGCTGAAAGTTTTTATCATAGATCGGACATAGATTTTGTCAAATGCTTTTTTTGCACTAATTGATCATGTGATTTTTATTCTTCAGAAAGTCTCTTAAATAAATGATGTTGGGAAAACTAGACAAAATATGTACAAAAAAATGAAACTAGACCACCAACTTACACCACACACAAGAATAAATTCAAAATGGATGAAAGACTTAAAGGTAAGTTGCAAAAGCATAAAAATACTAGAAGAAAACACAGGCAGTAAAATTTCAAACTTTTTTCTGCAATAGTTTTTATGCTATATCTCCTTGACAAGGAAAAAATAAACAAATGAGACTGAATAAAGGTAAAAAGTTTTTGTACAACAAAAAAATCATCAACAAAATAAAAAGTGAACCCACTAGACTTCCGTCAAGATGGAGGCATAGGTGGAAACACTGTGCCTTCTCCCACAACCAAGTTTGAATACAACAAAGGTTTGGTGAACAAAGGCCCAGCCAAAGAACAGAAAATTGAACTATACGGAAGTCCGACAACAACCAACCGCTCAACAGGACTGGTAAGAGGGGCAGAGCCAGCAGCGGAGCGGGGATGGGCAGGAAAGATCCCCTGACCACAGGCACGCAGGCAGCCCCGTGTCAGGTGGACCCAGTGAGGGCACAGGGCAGCAGGCTGGCTGCGGTCACACATTCGCGCACAGATAAACCAGCAGAGGAGTAGGCAGTGAGACGGACCACATAAGTCCCAACCCCAGTGGCAAACCCAGCAGCGGTGGGCTGACCGCAGTCGCACATTCGTGTGCAGTGGGAGGGACCTCGAGGCCCCAGAGCCACATTGGCAGGAGACAGCAGAGGGGGCCGCCATTACTTTCCTCTGACCCCACCCCCACATACAGCATCACAACCCTGCGTGCAACTGGGTCGCCCCACCCTCGTGAATACCTAGGGCTCTGCTCCTCATACATAACAGGCACAAACAGTCCAAAATATGGCTCAAGAAGAACTCAAAGCCCCAGAACCGATAACTGTAAGCGACCAGGAAATAACGAACCTCTCAGATGCACAATTCAAAACGCTGGTGATCAGGATGCTCACAGAACTGGTTGATTTTAGTCACAAATTAGAGGAACATATGCAGCAAGAGAAAAGGTAACAGTTACCTACAAAGGAGTTCCCATCAGACTGTCAGCAGATTTCTCAAAAGAGACCTTACAGGCAAGAAGGAGCTGGAGGGAAGTATTCCAAGTCATGAAATCTAAAGACCTACATCCAAGACTGCTCTATCCAGCAAAGCTTTCATTTAGAATGGAAGGGCAGATAAAGTGCTTCTCAGATAAGATCAAGTTCAAGGAGTTCATCATCACCAAGCCCTTACTATATGAAATGTTAAAGGGACTTATCTAAGAAAAAGAAGATGAAAATTAGGAACAGCGAAAGGACAGCAAACTCACAGTTATTAACAACCACACCTAAAACAAAAGCAAACCAAGAGGACAGCTAGATCAGGAGCGGAACCATAGAAATGAAGAACACATGGAGGGTTAGCAACAGGGGAGTGGGAGGAAGAGAAGGGGGGAGAAGATACAGAAAATAAGTAGCATAGACGGTAGGCAGAAAATAGATAAGGGGAGGGCAAGAATAGTACGGGAAATATAGAATCTGAAGAACTTGAGACACATGGTCATAAACTAAAGGAGGGGAATGGTGAGAGGGGTGCAGGGTGGAGGGAAACGAAGGGAGGGAATAGAACAACTGTAATGGTATAATCAATAATATATATATATATATTTTTAAATATTTGATTTATTTATCTTTAGAAGGGAAGGGAAGGAGAGAGGAAGAGAAACATCAATGTATGGTTGCTTCTCATGCATCCCCTGCCGGGAACTGGCCTGCAACCCAGGCATGTGCCCTGACTGGGAATCGAACCTCGATCGTCTGGTTCGCAGGCCTGCGCTCAATCCACTGAGCTACACCAGCTAGGGCAACAAAATATATTTTTTAAAAATTATAACCCTCAAAAAAAAAGTGAACCCACTGAATGGGAGAACATATTTGCCAATGGTACATTTGACAAGGGGATAATCTCCAAAATATAAAGAACTTATACAACCTAACACCAACAAGACAAACAACCCAATGAAGAAATGGGCAAAGGACCTAAACAAAGGTTTCTCTAACAAAGACACACAGATGGCCAATAGATGTATGAAAAAATGCTCAACATTACCCTGGCCAAGTCAACCAAATGGTTGTGGGTTCCATTCCCAGTCAGGGTACATATCTAGGTTGCAAGTTCAATCTACAGTTCAGGTGGCGTGTGTGCAGGAGGCATGTGATGGATGTTTCAATTTCACATCAATGTCTCTGTCTCTTTCTCTCTCTCCATCTCTCTCCATAACCAGTGAAAACATATCCTCAGGTGAGGATTTAAAAAGCAATAATACAAATAAATAAATAAATAATTTTTAAAATGCTCAATGTCACTAATTATCAGAGACATACAAATTAAAACCACAATGAGATATCACCTCATACCTGTCAGAATGGTCATCATAAACAAATTAACAAACAAGTGCTGGAGAGGTTGTAGAACAACATGAACACTCATGCACTGTTGGTGGGAATGCAGACAGGTGCAGCCAATGTAGAAAACAGTGTGAAGGGTCCTCATGAAAACAAAACTGTCTTTTGACTCATTGATCCCACTTCTTAGAATATTATCCTAAGAATCCCAAAACACTAATTCTAAACATGTATGCATCCCTATGTTCATTGCAGCATTATTTACAATGGCAAAGATCTGGAAACAGCCCAAGTACCCATCAGTAGATGAGTAGATAAAAAAGCTGTAGTACATTTACATAAGGGAATACTACACAGCCATAAAAAAGAAGGGAATCTTACTGTTTGCAACAGCATAGATGGACCTGGAGATAATTATGCTAAGTGAAAGAAGCCAGTCAGAGGAATACAAATACCATATGATCTCACATGTGGAATCTAATGAACAAAATAAACTGATGAACAAAATATAAACAAAGGCATGAAACAGACTGACAACTGTCAGAGGCGCTAGGTGTTGGGGGCTGGATGAAACAAGGTGAAAGAATAAGAAAAAAAAACATGTAGCATAGATAACATATAATACACACAGACACAGACAAGAGTATGGTGATACACAAATGAAAAGGGGGTAGTGGTAGGTGGAGGGAGGTGAGCAAAAGGGGATGGAAAGAATCTTTGCTTTGAGTAATGGTTGCAAAACGCAGTTAGAAGATGTTTAGCTGAGCTGTATGCTTGAAACCTGTATGGTTTTGTGAACCAATGTCATCCCAATAAATTCAATTTAAAGAGTACAAAAAATGGAAGAGAGATGAAGGAAGTGATATATTAAGAATATAGCATTATGGCCTTGACTGGTGTGTCTTGGTTGGTTGGTGGGCCATTCCATAAGCTGAAAGGTTGCAGGTTTGATTCCCGGTCACGGTACATGCCTAGGTTGCAGGTTCTGTCCCTGGTCGGGTTGGGACACTTAGGAGATACAACCAGTTGATGTTTCCCTCTCACATCAATATTTCTCTCCCTTTCTCTCTCCTTCTCCTCCCATCTCTCTAAAACCAATAAGCATACCTTCAGGTAGGGATTTTAAAAAAAGAATATAACATTAAGTATGATATGATCTATTACTTGTAAACAGAGTATAATTACTTAACCATCTATAGCATAAAACATAAAACACACCAAAATCAGAAAACTAAAAAAGCTAATAAGTTGATATGCTATTTACTATTCCATTTTTATTATTATTCCATTTTATTTATTAATTACTAAGTGTACAAGTAATTATTACTCCATTTTTACTATTCAATTTTGTTTGGAATGGTAAAAATTGATTAGTAAAGATTATTCATTCCAAAACAAGGTAGAAAAGGTTGAAAAATTAAGATTGAACACATAAAAGAAACAAAACAAATGCAAAGGACAGGACTTAGCAAAACCACATGTAAAATTATACAGTCATGCCTTGGTATTCATCAGCTTCAAAACCATCAAACCACGAATTTGTTGCATTTTCATGAGTGAAAAATGTTTCAGCACTTGGCACTTGCTCACCACTTGGTGAGCCTCTCTCATATTGAGAGAGGTTGAGTGTCAGGTTCATGGTAATTCTAGAACTGGCCAGTACTTGTCAATTTCAGCCCTTGCCACAAGTTTTCCAGCACTCATTACAAGCTCCAAAATGAATTAGTGACAAGTATCAAGTGTAAATGATAACATTATCATTAATGTTAATTATGATAATGATAATTATGATATTAATTGATACCATTAATTGTGATAATTAATTATGATAATTCCACTGTATTAAGTGTAAATGTTCTGCATCAATGGATTCATAAAGGGAGAGACTGGGATGTGTGGCTTTGGGGAGAGGACAGAGGAAGAGGCACCAATGCCCCTTTGGGGAATCGTTCTCCCACACTACCCAAAATGCCATTTGTCCTGGGTCAAGCACTCCTTTCCATAAGGCATCAGCCTGTGGAGACGCACTAGCCCCTCTCTCCTGACACCCTACTGACCTTGCCCTGCCAAGCTCCTGCCATGAGGAAGAATCAGCCAGCTGTGGCCAGCCTGGACACACATTGCAATCTTCTTGAGGGGCTCTCGAGGAGATCCATGCGGACTTAGAGGATGTCAGAGATACACAGGAAGAGACTGAGCTTGTATGGCCTTCCTGCAAGGCCCATTTTTTCCCCATGTACCCAGATTAGTGCCGCAATTCCTGTGCAGAGCCCTCCCTCCACACAGTCAACTATTGATCTCTTTTAGCCTGATTAATTCTACTGGCCTCACCCTGATGGGTTCATAAGACCCCACCCCACCACAAAGGTCCACAGGCCCCAGGCAGGTAGTAGTTGGCCTTGATGGACCTTAAGACTTTTGCTCAGTGGCCTCAGAACAAGTACTGGCACCAAGTTTGAATCTGTATCAACATGGTGAACCACTCACCCCTACCTGGTAACTCAGGAAAAACTTGACACACAAATCATGTTCTGCCAGAGGCTCTTTCAGTGGCTGAAACTAACAAATAGCCAGCAGACAAAGCCTGATTATAAGGTGCCTTAGGCCATTTGCAAACTTGCCCCAGACTAAGTACTGGAGAAAGATGGCTTCAGTATGTACCTTGGCCCTCCCATGCACACCCAGGCCCAGCAGAAACAACTACCAACTAAAAATCACTTTGAAGCTGCTAACAGGTAGCCCAAGACCCATCACAGGCAGTGTCTAATACTGACCTGCCCAGGAATCCCTCCAAAGAGACCCAGAACCAGCACACCCAGTAGCTAACTTCAGACCACATCAAGGCATGAAACAATTATCTA
Source organism: Sturnira hondurensis (assembly GCF_014824575.4). NCBI lineage: Eukaryota > Metazoa > Chordata > Mammalia > Chiroptera > Phyllostomidae > Sturnira > Sturnira hondurensis. The sequence continues at coordinate 333,166 of NW_028088904.1, read as the reverse complement.
CACAAGGGGCACACCCAATGGGAGATCTTGGCCCAGACCCTGATGGGACAAATTATACTTCATAAGGGTCTTCAAAGGGTCAGCACCTACACAGCAGATGGAACTCTGTGGTCAGGGTCAATTCTCACTGTCAGCCAACCAGAGGGTACACTCCATTCATGGATGGGCCAACAATCAAAACTGCACTAAAACAGAGGGGTTCACATAATCCACACAATGGACAGTCAGTGGAGCCCCGAGCTCAGGTGATGTGGGAGGCTGGACCACTGAGCCCCATGGGAACCTAGTGAATAAGGACACCCTTCGAAGACTAAGAGACATAGCACATCTATCTAACACACAGAAGTATATACAGAGATGAAGTCACAATGGAGAGAAAATGAAATCCCCTAATCCCCAGAAAAACAACTAAATGAAATGGAGGCAAGCAGCCTACCAGATGTGGAGTTTAAAACAATGTTTATAAGCATGTCCAATAAACTCACAAGAAGAATGGAAACACTCGGTGAAAACATCAACCAAGAGACAGTAAGCCTTAAAAAGGACATAAAAACCACTTTAAAAGTCAGAAATAAAAAATACAATACCTGTAATGAGGAATATTATTGAAAAGAAATCAACAAAATATTACAAGAAGCAGAGACCTGAATCAGTACTTTGAAAGACAAAGTAGCTAAAATCATCCAATTGGAGAAACAAAAAGGGAAAAGAATTTAAAATAAGGATAGTTAAGGAACTACTGGAACAACGTTAAGTATAGCAACGTTCACATCATAGGGGTACCAGAAGAGAAAGAGAGAACGAGGAATTCAGAACATACCTGAAGAAATAGCAACTAAAAACTTTCCTAACCTGGTGAAGGAAAAAGACACATTCCTCTAGGAAGCACAGAAAGCCCCAAACAATATGAGTCAAAGAGGCTTACACCCAGACATATCATAATTAAAATGGCAAAGGTTAAAGACAAAGAGAGAATCAGAAAATCAGTATGAGAAGGACAGTTACGTATAAGGGAGTCCCATAGGAGTATAAACTGATTTGTCAACAGAAACTTTTAAGACCAGAAAGGCGAGGGGATAGTGTATAAGGGGACTAAATGGTAACAGAAAAAAAATACAATAAAGATTAAATCAAAAAAAAAAAGAGCTCACCAGAAAAGAAAAAGCCAGAAGAGTTCATCACACCAAACAGTATTACAAGAACTGTTAACTTTTAGAAAAAGAAAAGGAACATAAGTATGTATAACAAAATGGCAATAAATACATACCTATCAATAATCATTTTAAATGTAAATGGATTAAATAATCCAATAACAAGGCTTAGGAGGAGCGCTATGGATAAGAAAACAAGAAACATATAAGAAAACAAGAAAGATATATAATCTATATACATACTGTCTGCAAGAGACCCACTTCAGATATAAAGACACAGACTGAAAGTAAAGGAATAGAAGCAGGCATTTCATGAAAATGGAAAGAAACAAACAAAAGACTTAGGGAAGCAATATGTATATCAGACAAAGAAGACGTTGAAACAAAGGCTGTAACAGAGACAAGGAAGGACACTACATAACAATAAACGAATCAATCCAACAAAAGGATGTAACCCTGTAAACATTTATGAAGCCAGCAGAGAAGAACCTACACATAGAAAGTAAATCTTAATGGACAAACGGAGAGACGGCGGAAGTACCTCAGTCGTATTAATAGTAACACAGTGATAGTGACACAGTCATTGACACTGGCAGTTATATATTCCAGACAAAGTCAAGAAAACAGCAGCTTTAAATAAAATACTACAACAGATGGATACAACACTTATGTTCAGAGCATTTTACCACCAAAGCAGCAGAATATATATTCAAGCACACATGCAACATTTCCAAGAATAGAGAACATGTGAGGCCACAAAACAAGTCTCAATAAATTTAAGATGACTGAAATCTTGTCAAGCATCTTCTCTGACTACAAAGGTATGGAACTAGATATGAATTATACAACAAAAAAATGAAAAACACAAACAGATAGAGACCAAATAACACGTTAATAAGAAATAGGTTAACAATGACATCAAGGAAGAAATCAAAACATACGTCAAAAAAATGAAAATGAAAACACAACAACCCTCTAGGACACACTAAAAGAAGTCCTAAGAGGAAAATTCATGGCCACAAAGGCCTACCTCAAGAAACAATAAAGATCTCACATAAACAATCTAACCTTACACCTAAAGGAACTAGAAATAGAAAAACAAACAAAACCCCAAAGTGTAGAAAGAAAAAAAATAAAGGTCACAGCAGAAATAAAGAAAACAGAGTCTAAGAAACCCAATACAAGAGATCAATGAAACCAAGAGCTGGTTCCTTACAAAGATAAACAATATTGATAAACCTTTAATCAGCCCCATTGGTGAAGGTGGGAAAAAGAGGACCCAAATAAATTCAGAAATAAAAGAAGTAAAAACTGACACCATTCAAACACAAAAGATTATAATATTATGAACAACTATATACCAATAAATTAGACAATCTGGAAGAAATGGATGAATTCCTAGAAACATACAATCTTCCAAGAATGAATCAAGAAGAAACAGAAAAACTTGACCAAACTAAAACCAATGAAACAAAAGCAATAATAAAAAATAAAAATAAAATACTCCCTAAAACAAAAGTCCTGGACCAGATGTCTTCCCAGATGATTTTCACCAAACTTTCAAAGAACTAACACCTATCTTTCTCAAACTATTCCAAAAATTTAAGAAAAGGGAAGACTACTAAGCTCATTTTACAAGGCCAGCATTATCCTAATTCCAAAACCAGATAAAAACACCCAAAAGAAAGAAAAGTATAGGCCAATATGCCTGATGAACATAGACATAAAAATCCTCAACAAAATATTAGCCAACTGATTCCAGCAACACAATAAAAAGATCACACACCGTGGTCAAGTAGGATTTATTCCTGGGATGCAGGCTGGTTCAATACCTATGAATCAATAAACATGATATACCACATGGCTAAAATGAAGAATAAAAATTATATGATCATAGAAACAGATGTAGAAAAAGTATTTGATAAAATCCAGCACCCAGTGATGAGAAAAACCTCTGAGCAAAATGGCAACAGAGGGAACATACCTCAGCATAGCAAGGGCCATATATGACAAATCCTCAGCAAATATCAAACTCAGTGGGAGAAAATTAAAACTGTTTTCCTTAAGATGAGGAGCAAGACAGGGATGTCTACTTTCACCACCCTTATTCAACATAGGACTGGAAGTCCTAGCTACAGCAATCAAAGACAGGAAATAAAAAACATCCAAATTGGAAAGGAAGAGTAAAACTGTCATTATTTGCAGATGACACAATACTGTACATAGATTAACCTTAAAGATTCTACCAAAAAACTATTTGAACTGGTAAGCTCAGTAAAGTAACAGGATATGAAATAAAGATACAGATATCAGTTGAATTTTTATACACCAATAATAAATCATCAGAAAGGGAAACTAAGAAAACAATTCCACTCACCATGGCATCAAAAAAATAAAATAAAATGCCAAGAAATAAATTTAACCATGAATGTAAAAGACCTATACTCAGAAAATTATAAGACACTGAAGAACGAAATTGAAGAAGATACAAATTAGTGGAAGCACATACTATGTTAAAGGGTAGGAAGAATTGACATCATTAAAATGTTCATACCACCCAAAGCAATCTATAGGTTCAACACAAGTCCTATCAAGATACCAAAGGCATATTTCACAAAACTTGAACAAATAATGCCCAAATTACATGGAACCAAAAAGACCCCGAACAGTTGCAGCAATGTTGACAAAAAACAACAAAGTTAGAGTTATCAAGCTTTCTGATAACAAACTATACTACAAGGCAACAGTACACACAAAGCAGAATAATACTAGCTTAAAAATAGAAATGAAGGTCAGTGGAACAGAATAGAGAGCCCAGAAATAAACCTAAGTCTCTATGGTCAATTAATACTTCACAAAGAATGTAAAAAATACAATGCAGCAAAGACAGTCTATTCTGTAAGTGGTATTGGGAAAGTTGGATAAATAAATGCAAAAAATGAAATTAGACCTCCTCCTTTACCATATGCAAGAATAAATGCATTAGACTTAAATGTAAGATGTGAAACCATAAAACTCCTAGAACAAAACATAGCCAGTAAAATCTCTGCCATTTCTCTTAGCAACATTTCTTCTTATATATGTCCTTGAGAAAAGGAAACAAAAAATAAAAATTAAACAAATGGAACTACACTAAACTAAAGTTTTGTACAGCAAAGGAAATCATCAACAAAACAAAGACAGCTTACTGAAAGAAAAAAATATATCGCCTTGGCTGGTGTAGCTCAGTGGATTGAGTGCGGGCTGTGAACCAAAGGGTCGCGGTTCAATTCCCAGTCAGGGCACATGCCTGGGTTGCAGGCCAAGTCCCCAGTGCGGGCCATGTGAGAGGCAACCACACACTGATGTTTCTCTTCCTCTCTTTCTCCTTCCCTTCCCCTCTCTCTAAAAATAAAAAAATAAAATAAAATATTTTTTAAAAGAAACGTTAAAAAAAGAAAAAAGAAAAAAGATACTAATGAATGATACACATAATAAGGGTTAATATCCAAAATTTATAAAGAACTTATAAGACTCACACCAAACAAACAACAACCTAATTTTAAAAGTGAATAGAGGACTGGAATAGACACTTCTCCAGAGAGGAGATATAGATGGACTATAGACATATAAAAAGATGTTCAATGTCACTAATCATCAGAGAAATGTACATTAAAACTACAGTGAGATATCACTATCACCTCACACTGTCAGAATGGCTATCTTAAACAAATCAACAAGCAACAATCATTGGCAAGGATGTGGAAAAAGGGAACCCTCATGCACTATGCTGGGAATGCAGATTAGTGCAGCCAATGCGGAAAACAGTATGGGGAGGTTTCTCAAAAAATTAAAAATGGAACTGTCAGGAATTCCATTTCTAGGTATATGCCCACAGAAACCAAAAATATTAATTCCAAATAATATATACACCCTTATATTCACTGTGGCATTATTTACAATAGCCAAAATATAGAAGCAACTAAAAGATGCGATCAGAGACAAGTGGATAAAAAAGTTAATGGTTCAAGTATACAAGGGAATATTACGCAGCCACAGAAAAAACTAAAATCAGACCATTTACAACACCATGGATGGATCTAGAGGATAATTATGCTTAGTGAAATGAGTCAAAGACAAATAGCATATGATTTCACTTAAATGTGGACTCTGAAGAAGAAAGAGAACAAATAAAAAAATTGAAACAGACTATAGGTACAGAGACCAGTACTGATTGTCAGAGAGGAGAGGGTTTGGAGGCTGAGTGAAAAAGGTGAAGGGATAAAGAACTACAAATAGGTAATCAAAAATACTCACGGGGTTGTGAAGTACAATATAGGAAATATAATTAGTACTACTGTAATAGTTATGTGAAGTGCCAGGTGGGAACTTGAAATATTAGGGAAACCACTTTGTAGAGTAAATGATTGTCTAGCCATTGAATTGTACACCTGAAATTAATAAAAAACAATACTACCCTGACCAGTGTGGCTCATTTGGTTGGGTGTTGTCCCACAAAGGAAGGATTGCAGGTTTGATTTCAGGTCAGGGAACATGCCTAGGTTGTGAGTTTGGTCCCCGGTCTGGGTGCATGCAAGAGGCAACCAATCAATGTTTCTCTCTTACATCAACATTTCCCTCTCTTTCCCTTCTCTCTCTCTAAAAATAAATGAATAAAATATTTTTAAAAATAAAAATAAAATAATATTGAATGTAAACAGTAATTGAAAATAAAATTTTTAAGCCCTGGCTGGTGTAGCTCAGTGGATTGAGTGTGGGCCTGCAAATCACACGATCGCAGTTCCATTCCCAGTCAGGGCACATGCCTGGGTTGCAGGCCAGTTCCCAGCAGGGGACTCACAAGAGGCAACCATACATTGATATTTCTCTCCTTCTCTCCTGCCCTTCCTCTCTAAAAATAAATAAATAAAATCTTTACCAAAAAAAATCTTAAATTGGATTTGTCATTTAAAAAAGAGTTAAAAATAAAACTAAATAAAATAAAAATTTAAAGCCTTAAAAATAAATAACACAACATAAAAAACAAGTAACTAGAAAATAAAATGTGCATCATAATTAGTGATCAATTTTAATAATGTAAATGCTCTGAGGTCCAATTAAAAGACAGAAATGAGAATGAAAAAAATGAAAACACATTACAGCTATCAGCAGAAAAACATAATAAAGATACAGAGAGTTAAACATAAAAGGATGACAAAATATATAAGATATAAACTATATCAAAAAATTCTGGAGTTGACTACACTGGTACCAGAGAAAGCAGACATCAGAAAACGAAATATTAGATATTATTAGATAAAGACATATATTTCTTAACACTCTGAAATGTGCATGCACCCAATAATAATGAATGGTGCAAAAACCAGAAAATCAGAGAGTCACCTACAAAGGAGTTCTCATAAGACTATCAGCTGATTTCTCCAAGGAAACCTTGCAGGCAAGAAGGGGCTAGAAAGGAGTATTCACAGTCATGAAAGGCAAGGACCTATATCCAAGATTGCTCTATCCAGCAAAGCTACCACTTAGAATGGAAGGACAGATAAAGTGCTTCCTAGATAAGGTCAAGTTAAAGGAGTTCATCATCACCAACCTTTATTATATGAAATATTACAGGGACTTATCTAAAAAAAAAAAGATCAAAACTATGAACAGTAAAATGACAGCAAACTCACAACTACCAACAACTGAACCTAAAAAACAAAGCAAACAACTAGAACATGAACAGAATCACAGAAATGGAGATCACAGGGGCAGGAGGGAGAATGGGGGAAAAGGTACAGAGAATAAGAAGCATAAATGGTAGGTACAAAATAGACAGGGAGAGGCTAAGAATAGTCTGAAAAACAGGGAAGCCAAAGAACTTATACACAGGTTCCATGGACATGAACTAAGGCAGGAAGGATGGAGGGAGGGATTGGAGCGCTTGGAGGGCCCAGAGGGATAAAATGGGGAAAACAGGGGACCACTGTAATAGCATAATCAATAAAGTATACTTTAAAAAAACAAAAAAAGTTACTTTGAGTACAAGGTAACTGAAGCTAAACAAGTAAATAGAAAGCTAAAACAGGTAAATAGAAATCAGTACGGTGAGAGAAGATTTGAATAATACTATTGATCAACTTGACCTATTTGATATTTGTAGAACACTCCATCCAACAATGGGAGAAAGCTATTTTCGAGAGTATATTCACCAAGACATCAAATTCTGAGCCATGACGCAAACCTAAAAAGTTAAGTCCTGAAGGTTATGTTCTCTTACCACATGGAATTAAATTTGAAATCAATAACAAAAACACCAGAAAAATCACCAAACACTTGGAAATTGAAAACCACACTCTAATAATCCATGTATCAGAAAAAAATTACAAGAGACACTGAAGAATATACTGAACTGAGGATTACAAAATAAATCATAACCAAATTTGTGTGATGTAGGTAAAGTCCTACTAACCACACACTGGATAAAAAGAGATTAAAATCTGCTAAAGATGCTTTCACAAGGTAGCAGAAGAAGGAAACACTACAGATAAGAGCAGAATCAATAAAAAAGATAAAAAATAGTAAGAACACTGTTCACTAAGAACTATGAAACTTCAAGCCGATTATTTGGAAAGATGATTCAAACTGACAAACCTCTAGGCAAAATGACCCCCCAAAAATATGAATTTTCAATATCAGTAATAAAAGGGAAGATACAGTACTGATTCTACACATATTAAAATGTAGTAATATTATGTTAAAAACAAATAAATACCAATAAATTTAGCAAATTATGTGATATAAACAAATTCAAAAGATATTTACCAGCAAAACAGAGAGAAAAATACTTAAAAAATACAAAATGATCTATTAAATTAGATTTTAAACTTTAAACAACATAAATTTTTCTGGCTCAAATGTCTTCCCTATTGAATTCTGCAGAACATTTAAGAAAAGACCAGTAGCGTTGTTATACAAGCTGTTTTACAACTAGAGACAGAGGAAACATTTTTCAACTCATTTTATTAATCTACCATTGCTCTGATTCTAAAAACAGACAAGAACATTATAAGAAAAGAAAAGGACAGATCAATTTCTCTTGAGCATACAGATAAAAGACTTTACCAAAATAACTACAAATAAAATCATATAATGTCTAAAAGGGTCATGATTGATTAATCATGACCGAGTAGGGTCATGAAATTAATCTACTATCATAGTAAATAGGTGCAAGGAGAGCTGAAGTTATAGGGCAGCCAAACAACCCAAACTCGAAGGAAAAACAGGTGCCTTAAAGGACAAATGGGATATGAGCATGTGAGTACCTAGAAAGATAATACTGGACACCAGTAAGATTAATTCAGCTAAAATTGTGCATGAATTGCTAAAGACTGAGTGTGTACTGGGGAGAAAATATAGAAGTCATGGAAGCCAAAAACAAAGGGAAGGCATACCTATTTACACCTATTCACAGGTTCTTCACAGATCTCACCAGGTGAACCAAAAAACGACAAGGTGCAGAGTGAGAAGCCTTAGAAAGCGTCCCTCATATGGAGCAGACTTGGGGGAGGAGAACAACAGCCACTGAGAAAAAGGCATAGAGTCCAGCAGAGATCCTTTCCACCATCTCTAATACAAGGAGGGGAAAGCCTGAAACCACTGAGGGAAGTGCATACCCTATCACTCTGGACACTGTTGAAAACACGTAAGAGCTGGGGCAAGAGCAAAAAGAATCCGGATCTGTCGGGGAGGAAAAGGAGTCTGTCCCATAAGTGTAAGTGGGGGAGGAACATCAAGAAGTCCTCTTTCCTAAAACCCAGGATACCATGGTTGCCCAGTATATTAGGTGGACATGTTGCCATATCCAATACAATAATGAATTGGGGTAGAAATGGCAACAATCTGAGAAATACAGGTTCTGGTGACCCAAACTGTCTAAGAACTTCAATCTGTTTCCATGGTTTGCAGCCCGAAAGAGAGATGTTTTTAATCTGTGGATCTTTCAAGTGGTACACACCTGAAGGCTAGGCTACTGGAAAGAGCCCAGCCAGAAGTCAGTAAAATATATCAACTTTAACGAAAGGGAATGGAGTGGTCACTTCCACTCTTAGCTTTCTGTAGCTGGCCCTGAGGTTGAATGGCTGCAGCAGCACAATGGCTACACATCAAGTATTTACAGGAACTTCTGAAAATCTAAGGCCCCATTGAGCCAGTGGCTTTGCTTCAGGCGGGAGAGATAAGGTCTTGTCAAAGGGCTTGCTTCCACCCCTTCATGCAAAACCACAATGAAAGGAAACCCAGGCAAGATGTTCCCCCTTAAAACACTTTCATTTGATCAAAGATGTCTATTGGGCCCTTTCCTTGTTAGTAGTCAAGTACAAATTAACCTAGCCAAAAGTGGTGACATGAGTCTTTAGAGACACACGACATCTCTGGGTCAGGTGTTTCCTTCTAGCGTGACCTTAGCAGCAGATTTTTCAAGAGGTGCACTTGGTAGCTGGGTCAGGCAGGTGGCACTGCTGTACTAAGAAATAGCCTGAGTCCTTTTGCAGCCACAAAATCACAACTAAAGCAATAGTGATTTTCTTCTCTTTCTTTCCTCCTGGAATGATACATTGTTTGTACTGGATCACCTAGGGAGAGGACAGGGAGCAGCCCATTATGGGAGAATCTCCTGTGAACTTGTAAGCATTCACAGTTTATTTATGCAAAAAAGATCAACACCAAATATACATGTGGCAGAGAAGTAGGAACAAGAGTGCACTAAGTTGGCCCACAGACTCCAATAACACGTTAGCTTTTCTTAAATTTAAGTGTTTTTCACATATACAAAAAGGACTTTAGCCAAAGCTCCCAGGAAATGACATCATTTTCTGACCAGAAGCATTGGAAGTACAGTGTAGTGCAGGAGGCCAACCTGCAAAGGTGAACTGAGGAGGTGGGGGCTTTTCTTCCAATACGTCCTCAAAGTGCCGACTCTCCTCAGCTGCAAGCTCCTGAAAGCACCTAGACCTAGGGGCCCTTAATTTTTGCCTTTGTGCAAGCTCCACACTGCACTCAGCAGTGCCTTCAGCCTCTCTTGCCCCTTACTGTGCTTTCTCCCCCACAGGATTTGGTAGGATGGTGCTTGGGGCACCTCTATTCAACAAAGCTATAAAGTCTGAATCCCCCCGCCCCTCCCTGGAGTTCCTCCCATACTTGGGTTTTATCCTAAGCAGCTGAGGTTAGAGTAGAGGGAGAAAGGAATCAGAGGGCAAAGAAGGAAAGAGGAGCTCCTCACCGATAAGCCAAACTTTGCTTTGCATTTACATTGAATTTCAAATGGCTGGGGGGCTGCCTATTTGGATTTAACAAATGAACTTAGAGTGTATTCAGTCTCACCAAAGCTCTGTATATCCTCATTGCTGATGCCTTTGCTGCCTTCCGCCTAGAACCCAGAGGTTTGCTGCCTTACTGATGTAATAACATTCCTTTCTCCTGTAGCCTAGAGAGTGATCAGTGACCAAAAGCATCATTCAAGCAGCTTCATTTAATTCTCTCACTGCTCAGCCTTTAAAAAGTCAGTATAGGAGCTAATACCCCACCACTTAAATAAGACCATTTCCTACTGGATCTCATAATCCCTAAAATGGCCCACGAGGGCCCTTGTCTTTTCCCTTGCAGGAAACCATGTTTCCTTCAACATCATATCATTGTTGCCAAAACTACCAAAAATCACGGATTTTTGCAGCAACAAAGCTATCATGTTTCTATCATGGATGCTGTGTAGTGAGATGCCTGTGTCAGAGGCAAAGGACTTTATTACCCATGACACAGCAGGCAGCAGAGGATAAGGTAAGTGACAGTTCGCCTTCCCCTCCAAGTCACCTAGCAGAGGGGCCTGGTGGATTCTCTGTATACAGTAGGTTTATATCACAGCTGAAGAACAGCTGAAGTGGTATATTTGAAAATACACCACTTTTATAACAAGCAGAAGCAAGTCTGCTCTTTGCCTGGGGAGTCATTATTGCATCCTTCAAGGTTGCTAGCTTCAAACAAAAAATTGATCCCCCAAAAATGGATCAAGTAAAGAACAGTAGGGTCTTTGCATTCTTAACATACCCAGCAATACCCAGCATGCCCGAGGACACTCAGGGATACTCAGGGCCCATGGCAGTTTGCTTCTTCTCTCTCACTTTCAAATCTAATACCAAAGGTCTTAGGCAGTACAATAAGCAAGTAAATAAAAGTTATGGTTCAAGAGAAGTAAACTGTCTCTATTTGTAGACAACATTACCTAGATAAAAAACACTATGAAATTCACCAAAAAAAGTTCCCAAGACTAATATGTAAGTTTAGTAAAGTCACAAGACACTAGGTCAATATACAAATATATATATATATAATATCTCTATATACTAAAAATAAACAATAGGAATTTTGGTTTTATTTTTAAAGGTGCTGTTTCAAATAGCACTGAAGAAATTAAATACTTAGGTATAAATTTCACAAAATATGGACAGGATCTATGAGCTAAATGCTATAAAACACTGATAAAGTAAACCAAAGAAGACCTAAAAATAACAAAGATATCGTATCTATAAACTGGAAGAGTCAATATTGTTAAGATGTCACTTCTCAAATTGATCCATAAATTCTCTGTAATACCAAGACTTTTTGTAGATAGTATATCCCTAAGTGGGGAAAAGAAGGTAGCAGTAACTGAAGGTATACTGCTATATTTTGCTAGCAGAAAGTCACCAATGAGCACAGCTTGTAACTAGTATTCGTAAATGCTTAAAGTGCATCCACTTGCCCAAATGGATGCCCCACGTAGTAATGTAGAAATTACTAAATCTACAGTACAACTCTACCATTTTTTTTAATCTGGCTGTATGCATCAAGGATAGCAGCCTACTTACAAAAGCATTTTGTGTCTAATTCAATAAAAGCCACATAGTTCATAGAGAGCCATTTAGTTATGTCTCCTATCGGAGCACAGAGTAAATAACAGCACAAAAGAGGATATCTGCCATACTTTGTTAAATATATGAGCTAGTTCATCAACTGACTTGGTTTCAGGACACAGAAATGAATTTGATTCTGCAAAATAACCTACAATAGGAGAATTATGCAAAGAAAATGAAACAAAAGAAAAAGAAAGAGAAACCAATGTGGAAAGCACAAACATGACTGAGTGAGTCTTTTATGGAAATATGAACAAAATCATAATAAAGAAGGATACAAAGAGGGATATAAGGCAGTCAAAAGAGAAAGACAGAGCACTAGAGCAGAGGTGGTAATAATTTGGACAAGAAGCCAGACAACATGCCAACAGAAGGACAACAGATAGAGATTAATAAGTAGCAATAGTCACAATGTCCCAAATCTAGGTTGGATGAGAAAACGGAAAGAAATCTATGTATTTATTTTAATAATATGTCATGCCAGCTATTGTTACAAATACATAGCATAAAAAATAAAAATAGCCCTGGCTGGTGTAGCTCAGTGGATTGAGTGCGGGCCTGCGAACCACACAATCGCCGTCCGATTCCCAGTCAGGGCACATGCCCGGGTTGCAGGCCAGTTCCCAGCAGAGGACTCATGAGAGGCAACCATGCATTGATATTTCTCTCATTCTCTCCTTCCCTTCCCCTCTAAGGATAAATAAATAAAATCTTTTAAGAAAAATAAATAAATAAATAATAAAAATAAAAACTTTTAAATGCCAAGCTAAGGTAAGGTAAAAAAAAAAAAAAAGTCTGTGGAGTTACTCTGTTAAGGTATAGAATTTTACCCCGAGGAGCCACAGCAATTTTGAGAAAGACAAACAAAGTTGGATGAGTCATGCTACCTGATATCAAACTACATTATAAGACCATAGTAATTAAAACAGCATGGTACTGGCATAAAAAACAAGATATAGATCAATCAAACAGAAAAGAGAGCCCAGAAATATACCCACACAGTTATGGTCAATTAATATCTGACAAAGGAGCCAAGAGATACAATGAGATAAAAATAGTCTATTCAATAAATGGTGCTAGTGAAATAGGACAGACATATGCAACAAAATGAAACTAGACCACCTTCTTACAGCATACCCAAGAACAAACTCAAAAAGGAAAAAAGACTTAAATGTTAGACTCAAAACCATAAAAACCCTAGAAGAAAACATAGGCAAAAAATTCTCAAACATCTCCCATACCAACATTTTTTTTCTGATATATCCCCTCAGGCAACGGAAACAAACAAAAAAAATAAACAAATGGGACTACATCAAACTAAACTGCTTTTCCACAAAAAGGAAACCAACAACAAAATAAAAAGACAACCCCACTGAATGGGAGAACATATTCACCATTGACACATCTGCTAAGGGGTTAATATCAAATATTTATAAAGAACTCATAAGACTGGACTCCCATCCAAGATGGAGGCGTAGGTAGACACACTGTGCCTCCTTGCACAACCAAAATTAAGGACAACAAAAAATTTAGAAACAAAAAAAACAACCAGAACTGACAGAAAATTGAACTATATAGAAGTTCAACAACCATTCATCCAGACTGATAAACCAGGCGAAAATGGGCAGCGAGACAGACCTCGCAACCCAGGGTCCCAGCGCCAGTGCTTATTTAGTCCCAGTACTTTAGGAAATAAAGCTGGAAAGCACTAATTGAAAACACTTGTCTCCTTACAGGAGACTTCATTGGAGAGAACCATAGGGTCCTAGAAGGTACACAAGCCCAACAACCCAGGAACCAGCACCACAAGGGACCAGTTTTCTTCTGGGAAGCAGCAGAAGAAACTAAAATCCAAGAGAGAGAGGAACAAGCGCCATTGTTCCTTCTCTGACCCCGCCCCCATATACAGCGTCACAACCCAGTGATGTGGATTGCCCCACCCTGGTGAACACCTGAGGCTCTGCCCCTCATACGTAACAGGAGCAACCAGACCCCCCCCCCAAAAAAAAGGTTCAAACAGAAGAACAGATCAAAGCCCGAGACCCAATATAGCTAAGCAATCAAGAGATGGCCAACTTATCAGATGTACATATCAAAACACTGGTGATCAGGATGCTCACAGAATTGGTTGATTTTGGTCACAAATCAGGTGAAAAAATGAAGGCTACATGAAGTGAAATGAAGCAAAATGCACAGGGAACCGATAGTGATGGAAACAAAACTGGGACTCAAATCAATGGAGTGGACCAGAAGGAAGAAAGAAACAACGAAATGGAAAAGAATAAACAAGAATTCAAAAAAATGAGGAGAGGCTTAGGAACCTCCAGGACATCTTTAAACATTCCAACATCTGAATTATAGGGGTAGCAGAAGGGGAATAGGAACAGCCATGAGTGGAAAACATATTTGAACAAATAATAAAGGAGAACTTCCCCAGTCTGGCAAAGGAAATAGACTTCCATGAAGTCCAGGAAGCTCAGAGAGTCCCAAAGAAGTTGGATCCAAGGAGGAACACACCAAGGCACATCATAATTACACTAGCCAAGATTAAAATGAAGGAGAGAATCCTAGAAGCAGCAAGAGATAAGGAGACAGTCACCAACAAAGAAGCTCCCATCAGACTGTCAGCAGATTTCTCAAAAGAGACCTTAAGGCAAGAAGGAGCTGGAGGGAAGTATTCCAAGTCATGAAAGGCAAGGACCTACATCCAAGAATGCTCTATCCAGCAAAGCTTTCACTTAGAATGGAAGGGCAGATAAAGTGCTTCTGAGATAAGGTCAAGTTCAAGGAGTTCATCATCACCAAGCCCTTACTATATGAAATGTTAAAGGGACTTATCTAAGAAAAAGAAGATAAAAATATGAACAGTGAAAGGACAGCAAACTCACAGTTAATAACAACCACACCTAAAACAAAAGCAAACTAAGTGGACAGCTAGATTAGGAGCAGAACCATAGAAATGGAGTTTACATGGAGGGTTAGCAACAGGGTAGAAGGAGGAAGAGTGAGTGTGTAAAGGTACAGAGAATAAGTAGCATAAACAGTAGGTAGAAAACAAACAAGGGGAGGGCAAGAATAGTATGGGAAATATAGAATCTAAAGAACTTGTGACATGTGGACATGAACTAAAGGGGGGGAATGTGGGAGGGAGAGGGTGTGCAGGGTAGAGGGGAATGAAGGGGGGAAATGGGACAACTGTAATAGCATAATCAATAAAATATATTTAAAAAGTAATACAAAACAAAGAATCGAGAAAAAGAACTCATAAGACTCAGTATCAAAAAAAAGATTAAAAAAAACAGTTAATGATGGGCAAAGGACCTGAACAGTCACTTCTCCAAAGCAGACAGAGATGGCCAACATACATATGAAAAGATGCTCCATATCAGTAATCATCACTGAAATGCAAATTAAAACCACAATGAGATATCAACTTACACCTGTCAGAATGGCTATCTTAAATAAATCAGTAAACAACAAGTGCTGGCGAGGATTCAGAGAAAACGGAACCCTCGTTCTCTATTGATGGGAATGCAAACTGGGGCAGCCATTATAGAAAACAGCATGGAGTCAGCTCAGAAAACTGAAAGTGGAATTGCCTTATGACCCAGCAATTCTACTTCTAGAAATATATCTAAGGAAACCTGAAACCTACTTCAAAAGAATATATCACCCCTATGTTCACTGCAGCATTATTTATAATAGCCAAAACTTAGAGGCAGCCCAAGTGCTCATCAGTAGATGAGGAGATAAAAGAGCTGTGGTTAAAAAAGAAAAAGGAAATCTTACCTTTTGGAACAGCATGGAAAGACCTGGAGAGCATTATGCTAAGTGATATAAGCCAATCAGAGAAAAACAGATACCACACCATTTCATTTATATGTAATATCTAATGAACAAAATAAAATAACAAAAAAAATAGAAACAGAGTGTTAGGGGTAAGGAGATAGGTGAAAATGGTGAAGGAATTAAGAAAAAAAACCAACTCATAGATACAGACAACAGTTGGGTTGTTACCACAGGGAAAGGGGAGTTGGGGAGGTAAGAGAGAGTATAAAGGGGATAAATGGTGATGCAAGGAGACTTGGCTTTGTAGAAACACAATACAACATACAGATGATGTACACTAGAATTGTACATCTTAAACTTATATAATTTTAATTAACCAATGTCACTCCAAAAAATCCAATTTAAATAGAGTATAGAATTTTGATGCAAGTACTTTATCCAATTATAATCAGTTTTTAATTATTCTCTTATAGATAATGAATCACCAGTGTTACAGACTCTCTACTACCTTGGCTACTCCCCATTTGATGTTTCAGGAGATAGTCCATTTCTATTTTTCTGGTAAGACATTTGCTGTGAAGTAAATCTATCAGAAGACAAATGAAAGTTCTGAATTAGTTTTAAAGCAAAACAATCCTTTCTTCCCTGGGCTCTAGTATCAGAAAGAGTTGAGAGTTAACTTTAAGTATTCATTGAAAAAGCACCCCTGAAACAACACAATTTAAAAAGTGAGCTTACAATAATTAGAAACAGTTCTTGTACATATACGTTCAATTATGATTACTTCGAATATTTTGTGAAGTTGAATATTTTAATATGCAAATTAAGAATCATCAGATATGTGGCATCAGAACTAGATATGAGCTGGATAAGAGGGATCTGACATAAATGGTGCAATTTAAACGTAAACAATAAACTATTCTCTTACACTCACCATTGAGTTAACCTAAGAAAGAAAATGTGTACAATTAAATATGAAATGTTCCCATAGCAAGAATTTTATGAATTAAAATTCCTATGCCATCATACTATTTAAAACTATAAAGAAAAACATAACTTAAAAAAAGGATTTTAATAGAGATATTTAGGGTTAGGTCCATAGCTGTTGCTTAGTTATTAGAAAAGTTAAACTGCATTCCCAGATTAATAATTAAGTAATTAATAACTAATCTATAAAGATATTTTATAGATTCCTGGCCAAGGTGTAGGTAAATATATTTTGCTTCCTTGAACAATCAAAAGAAGGACAACAATACATTTAAAAACAAAACAGTCAGAACTGCCAGAATATAGGACTGTATGGAATAACCAAGGAGTTAAAAAGGAAAATAACCAACATCAATAACCAAGGAGTTAAAAAGGAAAATAACCAACATCAATAACCAAGGAGTTAAAAAGGAAAGATTCATCCAGACTGGTAGGAGGGGCAGAGACAGGCAGCCAGGGTGGAGAGGATGCGTTGCAAGGTGACAGCTAGAGGACCAGGCCAGCGAGGTGGTACCTGGCAATCCCACATTCCCATGAGGATAAATCGGGAGGAACAACTGAGGTGTGTCACATACCACGCAACCCAGGGTTCCAGCTAGGAAAAATTGAGCCTCAAAACCTCTGGCTGTGAAAACTTGTGGGGATTATGGCAGCGAGACAACTCTCAGCCTCACAGGAGAGTTCATTGGAGAGATGCACGAAGTCCTAGCACGCACACAAAACCACTCACCTGGGAATTGAGGACCAGAAAGGACCAATTTGCTTGTGGGTCGCAGGGGAAGTGACTGAAAGTGGGTGCAAGCAAGTGGCACTGTTCCCTCTCTGACCCCTCCCCCATACACAAGGCAGCAAAGTGAGTTAACCCACCCTGGCAAATATCTAAAGCTCCATCCCTTACAACACAGCAGGTCCATCAAGGCAAAAAAATATGGCAGAAGTGAAAGAAGAGGTCAAGCTCCAGAGAAAGAACTAAGCCACAAGGAGAGAGCCAATCTATCAAATGCAGAGTTCAAAACACTGGTAATCAGGATGCTCATAGAAATGACTGAGTATGGAAGCAAAATAGGGGAAGAAGTAAAGGCTATATAAAGTGAAATAAAGAAAAATATTCAGAGAACCAACAGTGAAGGGAAGGAAATCGGAACTCAAATCAACAGCTTGCAACAAAAGGAAGAAATAAATATTCAACCAGAACAGAATGAAAAAAGAATTCAAAAAAATGAAGAGAAGCTTAAGAACCTCTGAGACAATTTTAAATGTTCCAACACCTGAATCACACAGGTGCCAGAAGGAGAAGAGGAAGAGGAAGACTTATTTGAAAAAATAATGAAGGAGAACTTCCCCAATCTGGCAAAGGAAATAGACTTCCAGGAAGTCCAGAAAGCTCAAAGAGTCCCAAAGAATTTGGACCTGAGGAAGCACAGACCAAGGCCTACCATAATTAAGTTACCCAAGACAAAAGATAAGGAGAGAATCTTAAAAACAGCAAGAGAAAAGGAGACAGTTACCTACAAAGGAGTTCCCATAAGACTATCACCTCATTCTCAACCTTGCAGGCAAGAAGAGCTGGAAAGAACTATTCAGAGCCATGAAAGGCAAGGACCTACATCCAAGAATACTCTATCCAGTAAAGCTATCAGTCAGTATGGAAGGGCAGATAAAGTGCTTCCCAGATAAGGTAAAGCTAAAGGAGTTCATCATCACCAAGCCCTTATTATATGAAATGTTAAAGGGACTTATCTAAGAAAAACAAGATGATCAAAGATATGAACAGTAAAATGGCAATAAACTCACAACTATCAACAACTGAACCTAAAAAAGAAAAACAAAGCAAATAACTAGAACAGAAAGACAATCACAGAAATGGAGGTTACATGGGGAGGGGGGGAAGAATGGGGGAAAAGGTAAAGGGAATAATAAGTATAATTGGCAGATGCAAAATACATAGGGTAAGGTTAAGAACAGTATAGGAAGTGCAGAAGCCTAAGAACTTACATGTATGACCCAAGGGGGTAAGGTTAAGAACAGTATAGGAAGTGCAGAAGCCTAAGAACTTACATGTATGACCCAAGGACATGAACTAAGTGAAGGAAATGCTGGTGGGAGGGAAGGCGCAGGGAGGAGGGGGATAAAGGGGAGAAAAAATGGGACAATTTTAGTAGCATAATCAAAAATATATAATTTTTGACTTCCGCCAAGATGGAGGCATAGGTGGAAACACTGTGCCTTCTCCCACAACCAAGTTTGAATACAACAAAGATTTGGAGAAACAAAGACACAACCAAAGGACAGAAAATTGAATTTTACGGAAGTCCGACTACATCAAACCATTCAACGGGACAGTAAGAGGGGCGGAGCCAGCAGCGAGCAGGGTCGGACAGGACAGGGCCCCCGACCCAGGCGCGCAGGCAGACGGGAACCAGTTGGGGTGCGGGGCAGACCGCGGGCGCATATTCACGCACAGTGAGACAGACCACGCAGGCCCCAGGGGGCGAGGGCTGACGGCGGTGGCACACTCGCGTGCAGTGGGCCCAGTGACGGCAGCAACTGTGGGACCGGTGAGGGCCATGGCAGCAGGCGGCGGACAGGACGCCATAGTCCCTCTTTGACCCCGCCCCCACATACAGCGTCACAACCCAGCAACTTAGTTGCCCTGTTCTAGTGAACACTTTAGGTCTCTGATCCTGCTATGGAACAGGCACGAACAACCCGAAAGATGGCGCAAGAAGAACTCAAAGTCCCAGAGCCAATAACTCTAAGCGACCAAGAAATTGCCAGCCTCTCAGAAGCACAATTCAGGACACTATTTATCAGGATGCTCACAGAACTGGTAGATTATAGTCACAAATTAGAGGAACAAAGTCACAAATTAGAGGAACATATGAAGGCTAAACTAATTGAAATGAAGGGAGATGCACAGGAAACCAATAGTGATGGAAAGGAAACTGGGACTCAAATCAATGGAATGGACCAGAAGGAAGAACAAAACATCCCACCAGAAAGGAATGAAGAAATGAGAATTCAAAAAAATGAGGAGAGGCTTAGGAACCTCCAGGACATCTTTAAACGTTCCAACATCCGGATTATAGGGGTACCAGAAGGGGGAAAGAAACAGCCACGAGTGGAAAACGTATTTGAACAAATAATAAAGGAGAACTTCCCCAGTCTGGCAAAGGAAATAGACTTCCAGGAAATCCAGGAAGCTCAGAGAGTGCCAAAGAAGTTGGACCCAAGAAGGAACACACCAAGGCACATCATAATTACATTAGCCAAGACTAAAATGAAGGAGAGAATCCTAGAAGCAGCAAGGGATAAGGGGACAGTCACCTACAAAGGAGTACCCATCAGACTGTCAGCGGATTTCTCAAAAGAGACCTTACAGGCAAGAAGGGGCTGGAAAGAAGTATTCCAAGTCATGAAATCCAAAGACCTACAGCCAAGATTGCTTTATCCAGCAAAACTTTCATTTAGAATGGAAGGACAGATAAAGTGCTTCTCAGATAAGGTCAAGTTCAAAGAGTTCATCATCACCAAGCCCTTATTATATGAAATGCTAAAGGGACTTATATAAGAAAAAGAAGATGAAAAATATGAACAGTGAAAGGACAGCAAACACACAGTTATTAGCAACCACACCTAAAACAAAAGCAAACCAAGAGGACAGCTAGATCAGGAGTGGAACCATAGAAATGAAGAACACATGGAGGGTTAGAAATAGGGGGGTGGGAGGGGGAGAAAGGGGGAGAAGGCACAGAAAATAGCATAGAGGGTAGGTAAAAAATAGATAGGGGGGAGGGGGAGAATAGTGGGGGAAATATAGAATCCAAAGAACTTGAGACATGTGGTTATAAACTAAGGGGGGAGAATGGTGGAGGAGGGAGGGTGCGGGTGGAGGGGAATGAAGGGGGGGGAATAGAACAACTGTAATGGTATAATCAATAAAATATATTTAAAAAATATATATATATATACAATTTTTTAAACTTTTATTTTTTTATTTTTTTATCTTTAGAGAGGAAGGGCAGGAGAGAAGGAGAGAAATATCAATGTATGGTTGCCTCTCGTGAGTCCCCTGCTGGGAAGTGGCCTGCAACCCAGGCAAGTGCCCTGACTGGGAATGGAACCGTGATCGTGTGGTTCGCAGGCCTGCACTCAATCCACTAAGCTACACCAGCCAGGGCCAATAAAATATAATTTTTTTAAAAGATATTTTATAACATAAAATTTGGTTTAAAATCACCAATTGTAGCATTTTTCAAAATTGGTATCCTACATGAATATAAAACACATTACATGCAGAAGTATCAGAATCTGTTATTATGGAAATAAGAATCTTTTAGAATTCTGACATATGTAGTTTAATATTGTTTTTTCAGGAAATAATATCATCTGATTTTCAATTCTGAGGTGTAGACATTTTCCTCTTTGTTAAAGAAAAAGGAAGTTAGGATTATCCTGCTAAGAAATCAGAGAACCATGTAATCACCAAGCCAATCTGTGATGTTTAAAAAGAAAACTATACTAAACACTGTATGCAATAAAAAGATGTTATTTGTAATATACTGTGTATCCTTAACCACAGGGAATAAAGAACAATATCCAGACATCACCTTTTTTCCTGCCATTATTTCTTACAGAGAGCCCAGAATATGTTTTTTCAATATAGTCTCAATTTTTAAGTTGGAAATAATGCCTCACAGAGAGTTAAACAAAGCACAGAAATACACTTCAACAATAACCAAAAAATCAAAGCTCTGTGACCCAGAAAATGTCTGATTTTCCAAAAGTAATGTAACTAATGGGTAGTATTTAAACCCAGAGCATCCAAAACTAAGTGCCAAATTTCTTCAGAATTTTCTAAAGAGAGAGGGCCCACTACAGGTAAAGGGGAGTTTGCTGAGTTCTTACACTGGCTTTACTACTAACTTAGCAAGACCTTTTCAAGTCATTAAATATATCTGTGTCTTAGTGTCCTCTACTTCACGTGGATATTTTAACTATAAATATAAAGCAAATACTTGAACTCTGGCAGAAAGGCACTATATGTATTTCACTACATTGATAATCTCCCATCCCCACAAGTGTCAACTGATGCTAACACTTTTCCTCTGGATTTCATTTCAGGCTTCAATTAACATGTTTGTGCACATGCACACACTATCTTTCAACATGGCTGGCATTCTAACAAGACTCTTTTCTCCAGCTTTCAAAATGTATGAAAAGTAACAACATTTTTAATTTTTAGCATTACCAAAGCCTTGCCACCAAAAGCTCTGCAGAAAAATTTTAGAAATTAACAAAATTTTCTACCACATTATTCTCAACATCTCAAGAAATTCAATTCAAAGCTCATATACCACTCAGCCAACCCCCTATAAAGCTTGAATACTACCAGCAGATTATAAAAATGTATACTGCTTTTCAAAAATATAAAAGAATAATTCCAATTAAAATTTAAAATTTAGCATATATTTTAATAAATGAAGGTCACTAGTATTCCTAATATAATGAAAATAGGGTGATGATCAATATTCTAATAATTTAATCATTTGCATTTTACCCTCTATTTTGTCAATAGATAGAATATAGCTACTTTATATACTCAATTATTGAGTAGAAAATTATAGGTAACCAAGTTAAAATAACCTAAGTTAGAGTAATATTTTAAGTTAGTTACATATTATACTATTGCTTTTATTCTTTTGACAGCATATCTATCTCAAAATAATTTAGCTTTATAATCTACAAAGACTTGTAAATAATTTCCTTTTCCAACATATTTACCCAATAATAGTAGCATATAGCTAGATATAATACTTAGGACATAGCAATCCACTAATATTTCCCAGCTTAGAAATAGAAATAGCCAGTTGAAATAAAATATTATGACAAGATCAGTATATATTTACTGAATAAATGGGTTACCTAAGGAGAAGGCAATAGTAATCTCAAAAGTAATGCACATGATTAAATCTTTATACACTGAGAGTATACTAATAAAAATTGAATTTTTAAAAAAATATTGAACATCTTGAAATGTTCACAATTTGGAATACACAGAGGAGGTGATTTGAATACAAACACACTACTTGAAATTCAATGTGGTTCACAGTAAAGACGCAGTGGCTTCCATCTGTACAACAAAGAATATCAACCAAAAACATATATATAACCCAAATATTCTCAAGTACAATTATCCAGGCTTTAAAAAGAAAATATATTCTTACTATGTGAATTCTTTCTTGACCCCCACCTCCCTGTATTTTTTAATGTTTTGCAGAAATGAACAACAAACCAGAAGAGAATAGACATTTTTAAAGGACTGATTTAGTCATATTCTATTTAAGAGCAATATAAAACCACTTACAAATATAGCCTTTCAAAAAAGCATCCTTATGTAAAAACATTGGGGTAAAAATCCCTGCTATACATATGAAGCACAGTTGAAGCCCAATAACACTGACCAATCAAAATTAGTGAATGCACTGCATCTCCCTGCAGTGGAGAGCAGCAACAAGGTAGGCTGTCATTCTGCAAAAGCTGCCCAGAACAGGCTTTCCTCTGAAAAGCAGTGCCGTTCCTTTTCAGAAAGACAGAATCTAAATGTTGTCTCTGGAGACAAGAAGCCTTCAGTATGTTAAATTACTTTCATTATGTATTTTCAGAGGCTTATTGATTCCACAGTAGGAAGAGTGGGAGACTGCCGCAGCCTCTAAGCAGCACTACATGTTCCATACATTAGCAGTACTGCTGAAACAATGGCACCGTACAGACCTATTTTCATTACAGTCTTTTCGAAGAGATGTTTATGACCCTCTTCCCCAAGTCCTCTACTAACAAGTGAACAGAATGAATCAATCAAAACTGGAAATGCTTCAACTACATCGAGAATTTATCAAATCCTTAGCAGAGAGAGGTAAGATCCCTTATTATAGTATGCAGCTGCTTTTGAACTGGCATAGTGGGGTAAGATTACTTTAAAAAATTTCAGCCTGAATTTTAGTTTATTTAATAAACATGTATTTGGTAGATCTATTTTTTAAGACAATGTATTTTGCATATAATTTAAGGGTGCTATGTTAAATACAAGAAATATTCTTTAATTCACTATGAAGACATCAGTTTTTAAGTCACTTCAGTTATATTAAGTATTTTTAATATCATCAATACGGTTATTTCTCAAGTGTTCAAAAATGCTTACTTTTCTTAAAAGAATCAGGTTTACTATTTTGCTATTATGTACTACTCAGTTTTTGGTTAAGTTTATAACTGGGACTGGCCATTGAAAATTATTTAATTTGCAGTTACATCTTGTATTATCTTTTATATTTTAATTACATGAACAGTTCTTCAGCACAAGTTGATAATATCATGAAATCTGTTGTAATCAGTTGAAACTCAAACTATGTGCTAATGGTGTAACAAGCTATAGTATTTTACAACAGAAAATATTGTCAAATTTATGACAAATACATGGGGGAATGATAGTATGTTTAGTATAAGCTAATTGCTCATAAACTGTGAAAATACAGGATAGCTTCAAAAATGCAGAAATCAATTTAAAAAAGAACAGTTTCCTTTAATGGTTATATTTGCAATGTTAATTCTGTTATTAAATAACATAATATTTACAATTCTTATTAGGAAAATAAAGTATTTTATTTTTTATAAAAGCCCTTAAATTTATGTATAAGCTGTGTCTATAATAACAGTTTGCTTACTTTGATAAAATTGTATATACAGTGTTAAATAAACAAAGCTAACTTTCAATTAATTGGAAATTTTAGAAACCCTATTTCTTAACTACTTTTTTTTTTCTTTTTCACAAGGGCCCACAGCAGCTAATTCAGTACTTACAACCGAAAATATGAAGAATGCATCTGACCGAGCATCTCTCTCCCTAGCTGTCTGAACCATAAACTGCAGGATATTCTTGTAACACATGATTTTAAGATACTAAGGAGTTAAAACCGGGGAATATAGGTCTACATTACTGCTGGAATATAACACATCGACAGTAATCGTCTTACAAAGATGCTGTATAAAATTGCCACAAAAAGAAAAACAATGTAATTATAAAATCCTGAAGACAAAATGGTGAGCATTTTTAAAAAGGGAGTTTTTACTTTAACACACCAGAACTGTGGAGCTACTAATTCTTAAAGAAACAATGAAACGTGGATTGCCACAATAAGAATGCCATACGTTATCAGCAAGCTAAATGAAGCTTTAGCAAGTATTTTCTGCACTAAATATACAGATATTTGTATTAATTGATATTAGTAAAGGATTGTTCCATTGAAGTTTTATGACCAATTATCTATCCTCTTCTAATGAAAACAAACCGGATTGAAGAGCAGATGGTTCTCATCGAAAAACATAAACTGGATTTGTAATATAAAGGCAAGTTATGTGATCAAGAAATCATTCCAAAATAATCAAGACTGCTATGAGACAGTTTGTAACAAAAGGATGTCTGAATACATTTTAGGAGCTAGAAATCTTATGTTTCCTTTTTTGTTTTCACATGTTCTGGAAAACAGAGAGACACTATCATATATTCCCACAAAGGGAAACATAATTCTTTTCATCTGAAGAAGTTTCTCTTGGTGGTGACATTTTAAGACGAAACAAACATTTTGTACTGGTCTTTAGAAATCCATCAGCCAACTAAATCTTACAATTCATGCAGTTGAAGTACTGGAGAGAAAATGAAACAATTCCTACAAGACATGAAATAAAACACAGCTACTTCACTCCTGTCAGGTAAAATTCATGTCAAAATCGATCAATGACATCATGTTTCAATTTGTGAAAAACTGCTATAAGGAGCCAAAAGGCCCATAAGGCAACAGCAAAGAGGTAGGTCAGAAAATGCATGCACTCCACCAAACTGTTTAACATTTACAAAAGAAAAGAATCTTGTCCTAGAAGAGATGCATTTTTTCTTAATTATCACCTAACTTCACATTTCTGCTTTATTTACTTATAAATTTAACTGATGCGACAAAGAACTGATATTTACTCTATCAGTTCAAAAAACTTGGCACACTTAAAATTTTTCAATTTTACAGGATTTCCTTTACTATAGCATGAAGTATGTGCCTTAGTAATACTTTATAGCAAGCTCAAAAGAAATTAATATTGTGATTGTACTTCTGAAATATTATCACTAAAATAGTATGCATAATAAAACTATATTCTAAAACTTGTAAAAGGTTACACTAAGTGAAAGGTTAACATAAGTTCTCAAAATTATGAGCTTTTATAATTTATGTTTGATTATGATTTTGCGATCAAAATGCTGTACTTGAAATATGAAATATAGTTGGTTGTAAAATTTTATATTTTAACTGAATATACTATTGGTTACTGACATTTTAGCCCAGAAAATCAGACATTTTTATAAATTACTCTAAACCTTTACATATTAATATATAGATTTGCATGACTTAGCAAGAGTTTTTTTTTTAAGTTTCCTCAAAATTATACTCAGGGTAATTTATATTAAAGGTTCCAGAAGAAATGTATAACTTCAAAAGATTCTTCAGAAAATGGTCTTCAGATACCTTTTCCCTAAAATTCCACTTTTTTACTTTAAAATTTCTACTTAAAATCAACTGATATAGTCTTTTAAACCACTTTGAAAGGGGCTATTTATTTATAAGATATTAAATTTTAATTTTCTTCCACAAATTTCAAGAGGGTGTGGTCACAAAATAAATCATTCATAGGAGTGATTATTGTTCCAAGCTTTGTGCTGTTTTACCTTAACGTATGTCCTTTCTCTTCCAATTTTTATAAGTTTGCCCACTTTAAAGTTCAGTGAACATTTTAACTATGAAATGTGAAATATTCATCCTTTGTTTCCTTCTGTGGGGAAATAAGTCCCTAGTCACACTGTTGACATGTGAATATGAATTTCAATCAAGAACATGAACAAAATACTTTAAACAAGCAAGTGCTCTATGCCATTTATCATGTTAAATGAACACTGTTCTGCTCGTCTGAAATCTCATGGCAAAAATAAGACTTACACTAATTATGCTAGAACAAATTAAAAGCATGTTTATTTGTCACCTACTCAAAATATTTTAAAGTTAAATATTAAAATATTGGGCTAAGGTTAGTTTTCCATACTGGGTAGTTTTATTATACAAAAGTACACTGTGTCTAAAAAATAAGTTTGAAAAACCCAAATGAGTAAAATGTTTTTAGTATATGAAATATTCTTGAACTATAGGACTAATCCCCACATAGTTATTTCTTCAAAGGTAGAACCCAATTTCCTTTTATATCAAAGTAATACAACCTTGATGTTTCCTAATTCTGTTTTTCATTAATAGCTTACAAACTTAAAAATTAAACTAAGTAGACAATAAAAAAAGTTTTGTTTTATTACAAAGAACACGTTTTATACATCACTTAAAATGCCAAATATCAAATAGTTTATTCTATTTCATTTTCTAGGGAAAAAAATCCAACTGCTCCAAAAGAATGTGTTTTTCTCCCCTTCTGGAAATCATCATGCAGTCTGAATCTAACATTACAGTTCGAGATGACATTGATGACATCAATACCAATATGTACCAACCACTGTTATACCCATTAAGCTTTCAAGCATCTCTCACTGGATTTCTTATGTTAGAAATTGTGTTGGGACTTGGCAGCAACCTCACCGTACTGGTACTTTACTGCATGAAATCCAACTTAATCAACTCTGTCAGTAACATTATTACAATGAATCTTCATGTACTTGATGTAATAATTTGTGTGGGATGTATTCCTCTAACTATAGTTATCCTTCTACTTTCACTGGAAAGTAACACTACTCTCGTCTGCTGTTTCCATGAGGCCTGTGTATCTTTTGCAAGTGTCTCAACAGCAATCAACGTTTTTGCTATCACTTTGGACAGATATGACATCTCTGTAAAACCTGCAAACCGAATTTTGACAATGGGCAGAGCTGTAATGCTAATGATATCCATTTGGATGTTTTCATTTTTCTCTTTCCTGATTCCCTTTATTGAGGTAAATTTTTTCAGTCTTCAAAGTGGAAATACATGGGCAAACAAGACCCTTTTGTGTGTCAGCACAAATGAATACTACACTGAACTGGGAATGTATTACCACCTGCTTGTACAGATTCCAATATTCTTTTTCACTGTCATAGTAATGTTAATCACATACACCAAAATACTGCAGGCTCTTAACATTCGAATAGGTACCAGATTTTCAACAGGACAGAAGAAGAAAGCAAGAAAAAAAAAGACAATTTCTCTAACTACACAACATGAGACTACAGACATGTCACAAAGTAGTGGTGGGAAAAATGTAGTCTTTGGTGTAAGGACTTCAGTCTCTGTAATAATAGCCCTCCGGCGAGCCGTGAAACGACACCGTGAACGACGAGAAAGGCAAAAAAGAGTCTTCAGAATGTCTTTATTGATTATTTCTACATTTCTTCTCTGCTGGACACCAATTTCTGTTTTAAATACCACCATTTTATGTTTAGGCCCAAGTGACCTTTTAGTAAAATTAAGGTTGTGTTTTCTAGTCATGGCTTATGGAACAACTATATTTCACCCTCTTTTATACGCATTCACTAGACAAAAATTTCAAAAAGTCTTGAAAAGTAAAATGAAAAAGCGAGTTGTATCCATAGTAGAAGCTGATCCCATGCCTAATAATGCTGTAATCCACAACTCTTGGATAGACCCTAAAAGAAACAAAAAAATTACCTTTGAAGATAGTGAGATAAGAGAGAAATGTTTAGTACCTCAGGTTGTCACCGACTAGGGAGAAGTGTAAGTTTCACCAAATCCACATTCAGAAGTTTTAAATTTAAATTGTAAAAAGTGAAATTACTGCCAAATGTAAGAAGAGAATATTTTAAGTATTGGTTATGTTGTACATTTTCAATGGAAATGACAAGATTAGATTAGGTCATATATATCCAATTTCTTCATACCTTAATGTATTTGCTGCATGGCAGTCTGTTCGAGTGATATTGTGTATATTTTGTCAATATCATGTCCATCAGAAGATATTCATGTAAGTCATGTTTTCTAAGTAATAAATACATAGCCTTAAAACAGTGTATAACTTTAAAATGTAATTGATACAGATATCCTTTTTTAAAAAAATAAAGTATATTGTTTCTAAGCCACAAACTATAGATATATTTATATAATGACAACTGAAACAGCATTTTAACATAAGAACCAAAATTATGGCTCCAAACAATCAAAACAATCCAGGATTTTCTGTACCACTAATTGGTTTTCTGTTACAGTCAACTTGCTATATTACTTGATGCACCAAAATTAATGAAGCAAAACCTTATCCTTTTTTTAATGTAGAAACTGTAGGGTTTCTCAGAATTTCAAAAACCCTATGAATGTTAGAATTCATTGTTATATGCTAGAGTGAAATTTTTAAATGCAAAAGCAATAGAGGTAACAGTAAACAATGTAGGATTCTTCTTAAAATTATGTTTTTCTACCCATATGTCACAAATCACAGAAATAGATTATCAATTTCTATTAGTTAACTGGATTAGTTTTTCAAAAGCAAACAACCTGTATATGTACACCAAGATAGAAAAACTTTGAAATTCAAGTTCATCATGAGAAAGAGACTGATTTTCTATGAACGAGAACATTATACCTATGCTATACAAACGACTGACTGACAGCAGAGAGAAGGGAGAAAACTAAAGCGCCAGCCCCTTTCTTCCTTTCTCACTTCCATCTAAGCCAATGCTTGAAATTAATACAATCTGCTGGCAAAAAGAGTACATTATTCAAGCTGGCCCTTTTGAATAGAAGTTAACTATTAAAATGTAAATACAAGGTAGAAAAAAGTATATTAGTGTAGAAAAGCTTAAGAAAGCCAATTCTTTCTAATTTTAGATACATAGCAAGTTTAGAGTAATACAATTTACACAATGTTTCTACCCGATTATGAAGCTCCCAAATGTTTCAAAACACAGTAGTTCTATTTCCACTCTGAAAATCATGGAAGTGGCAATAAATCTTGTCATTTTGTTTTACTCTACATCCCTTAATTTAACTTTAAGCATTTTGCTTCCAATCCTCAAATCATGCTGGAAAAACATGAAATTACTAATCTAAACTATACATATCAGGTTTGGGAATTCTTCTCAAACAAATATCTTCCAAATGTAATAATCTAATAATCTATCTATGAGTGCTAAGTATAACTATATTGAAAAACAGCAATAAATTACTTAATAAGCAAACACTTGTCACCTTGTAATTGGTTAACTGGACAATTTTTTATTCTATTTTTAACATTGTATTCACTAAATCAAGTAGCAACTCATTTTTTAATTAAATTTCATATAAAAATTCAATAAGATATTACTTTAATGCAACTAAATGAGATTCATCTAGCTGAGTTTACCAAATTCCCTAATTCTTGGGGAAAGGAGCACAATGAAATAGTTTGAATTCCCTGAAGTTACACAACAAATTTAATAGTGATTTACCTCTGATAATAATACTAACAATGTCAAATCTCAACAAAGCCAAAATTACCTTGTTTTCTACTTTTCCAGATTTAAAGAAATGCTTCAATTTGACAAAATGTTGCATAAGACTTATTTTTTAAACCTTGAAGAAAAATTAAAAATTCACAAAAGATATTAAGAAAATGTTCATTTGATAAATATATTTGGCATAGAATATCAGCTAATATATTAATTTCAAAAATATTAAACTAATTTTATATGTAGACTTCCAAATATAAATTAAAGTGTCAATATGTAGTTTTATAATCTTAATAAAAAATTAGACTATTTTTAGAGTTTTCTTATTAAGAGAAAACCCTTTGTGTTTTAAACAGTTTAAATTTTCAAGTCTATATGCATGTCAAGGAACTCAGCTAAAAAAATATTTTTCTAGCCCTGACTGGTATGGCTCAGTTGGTTGGAGCTTTGCCCTCATACACCAAAAGGTTGCAGGTTCGATTCCCAGTCAGGGCACATACCTAGGTTGCAGGTTCGATACTTGCTTGGTCTAGGCATGCACAGGAGGCAACTAATAGATGCTTCTGTCTCTCATCTGTTTCTCTCTCTCACTTCCTCTCTCCCTTTCTCTCTCTCTAAAAGCAATAAAAAAAATGTCCCTGGGTGAGAAAAACACTTTTTAAAAAAATTTTCTAATATATTTGCCTAAACTGCTTTCGAGCTCGCTTGTTCTCTGTAATAAGAAATCTAACAAAATAAGAAATAAATGGCAAATATTATAATGTTGCCCTCTAAACTGTTGTTATTTATACACTTGACATTGAAACAGAAAATTAACAAACATTTTTGCCCACCTGTAATGATCTTTCAGGTATACACAAGTGTACCCAGTAATTTACAATAAAGAAAAGGCACATCTATCAGACAACTTCTCATAGTGTTTAAGGTTAAATACTATGTAATATATGAGTCAAAATCATATTTATAAGTTTCTTTTTTAAAAAAAGATTGCAATTACTGACTTCAGCGTAAATGAGAGGATGAGGGAACATTTTTGTTAAATATTTGTTCTATGAAAAGGTACATTCTTTCCTAATAATGACTTTCACCACTATGTACAAATTTTTCCCTTTACTTCAAGTAACTTTACCAAAAAAAAAACATTAATGGTAATTTTTCATGTTAGAATGAAATTTTTAAATGCAAAACCAATAGAGGTAACAGTAAACAATGTGAGATTCTTCTTAAAATTATGTTTTTCTACCCATATGTCACAAATCACAGAGATGGATATCAATTTCTATTAGTTAACTGGACTAGTTTTTCAAAAGTATAGAAATAAGAAATATTATTTTAAAAACTAACCAAAGATGAGCTCAACAACATATGAAACTGTTATTTTCTCTTTTGTTTGGTCTGCTAATTTGAGGAGGTTATTATTTTAACAACTAGTACCCAACAACTGTTCAACCTATTACGAAAGTTAAATTATTTATAATTATGCTTTTTAAAAAATGATATTCATAATAATTCTGTACTTCTCACTCAATGTAAGTCAATTTTTAGGTATGTGCTCTATTTTTTAATGCCCCAAATAAAATTACAGCAAAATCTCAGCTCTTTGGACATTAAAGATCAAACTTTTCATTTAATAGAGATTAGACTTAGAAGTGAAAACCTGAAAGTATTAAGGAAACAAGTGCTTAGTAGCACTTTAGTAAACATAGTAATTTCAAGACTGCTTTCCAAAGTCAATAAAACTTTTCGTTTTATTACATTTTATGATTATACACTTAAGTAAGCTTTGTAATTCAATTAACACTTTAATTCTTACCATGTAGATGGCCTATGGCAAATACTTATATTCATATGGAACAGAGTCATTACTCACAGAGCTTAAAATCTAGAATTAAGCTACAGAAAAGTGTAACAATATGTATTTTAAAAGTTGGAATGTAAGTGCTATAAAAAAAATGAGTTCTTAACAGACTGAAGACAAAAGAGATTATGACGATTCAAAAACAATGCAAACAAAAGCACTGCTGAGGGAAGCTGAAGCACATTATGGTAAATTAAGTGTTTTCTTTAGAAGAAAAGTAATACAGTAGTGAGAACTTTACCTGGGAAGTTGAATTGGGGCCAAAAGACAGAAGGCTTTTAATGCCAGCAGCAAAATTTAAGCAGGGGAATAATACAGTGAAAAATACGATACAAAAATAATAATAATAGACAGCAAAATGTAGAAAAGAGTTGACTGGGTAAAATAGAAATGAGAAGCTGAGACACTGACTTGTTGCTGGATAAGACACAGAAGACAGGAAGCTGTTGCCATCACCTGGAGAGGAAAATATAGATGTGACAGGCAACATGAAGACGAAATCAATACAGAATGCCAGCTGACTAGAAAGACAATGTGTATAAGGGATTAAAGAATTTAAAACAATGACCATAAAAAGAAACATAAGAACCTAGATTATCCTCAATGATCTAAGAACGTTTTAATTCTGCTTTGTATAAAGTACATGGATAAAAAAGACAAAAATTTCAATTACTTAAAATCAATAACACTATTCAAGAATGTTCCACCCTCACAGGTGTGGCTCAGTTGGTTGGAGCGCAGTCCCATCAATCAAAAGGTCTCAGGTTTCATTATCGTCAGTGCATCAGTGCACATGCCTGGGTTGCAGGTGTGCATGCGAGAGGCAACCAACCAATGTTTCTCTTTCACATCAATGTTTCTCTCTCTCTCCTTATCTCCCTCCCTCCCCCTCTCTCTAGAATCAATAAGCATAATACCATACATAGAAAATAAGAAATATATTTTTAAAATAAATATTCAGTGAAAAATGCTAAGCAGATGTCACTAAAATTAGGTAGATGGTTTGAGTCAAACATTTTCCCTTTGTTATTGTAATTTCCTTTGTATCATCAACTCAATTTAGAGAATATTCAGCTATTCTTAATAATTTATGACAACTTTAATTTCCTATTCTGTTATATAACAGTTTATATAACTAATACACTGATATTCGATAAATACTTCAAATGATACTGTGGAAATGTTACCCTGGGAACATTTCTGATTAGCCCATTCACTGAGAATTCTTTCCGACAATACTGATATTATCATCTTTGGTTATAACTCTTGCTTTTTAGCATTTTCATTCATTAAATCATAAAACTGAGCTATAACAAGCTAGTATTATTGAAAATGGGCTGCTAGGAAATACAATTTAAATATATAAAGATAACAGCTCAAATGATTGGATATAGCCACCTTCTAGAAAAACATCTGCCAAACAACATATTACAGATAAACAATGACTTTGGGACAAGATTTCCTGGGAGTCTCATAAATCCCCTGAAACTTTGTGCAAAATTTCATGGGAGTGTGTGTGTGTGTTTCCTCTGGAGCAAACATCTATAGATCAGTAAAATCCACAAAAGAGTATATAATCCAAAACTAAAACAAAAACTGTTCTTAGTGTTAAGAAAATAAGAAAACAAAATTGGTAAATGTTACATGTAATTTTATTTATTCATATCTTGCTTTATTCGAAAAACAACTTTTAAATACATGTAATTTTTAATACACTTCAATGAGAAAATAAGTAATAAAATCAGAACAAGCAGGATGAAAAGAATGAAAAAATTAAAATTAACCCAGGTATGAAAGGAAAATACAAAATGCTATATTCTTGCAAAAAATGAAAACTATTCCTATGTTTTCTATTAGGTCATATAAAAGAGAAAAGGGGCTGATTATAGGGCTCTTAGCATCAATAAAACAAAACTCCTCTAGCTTTTCATAAATACAAACTGATCTTAATACTGAGACCATTGTTTTTTATGGGTCTTCTTAGAAAGTACAGAATGTGTCAACAATGTTTTTACAACAACTTGTTTCTTATGCACAAAACTAGCCACAACTACCTTACAGAAAAGGCAACAAGAAATTTTTATACTATTATAATTTTCCTCAGTGTATAATTACAGCAAACTAAAGGGAAATTAATAAAAGAAATTTTATGGAAGTGAATAATATCATGTCCAGGTACATAATCCTTTTCTGGTTTATTCCAAGGATAGATTCTAGAATAGTGAAGCAGTGGATCTCACTGTTCCCTACACATCTAAGGGGTTGACCAGACTCTTTGGAGCAGAGATGTGGCACTGCCAACTGAAGACAGGTGTTCTTAAAAACAAACAAACAAAAGCCCTCTAGGTAATTCTGATGTATTTAATTCATCTCCTCCCCTCCACTCCCCAATCTTTAAACTCCCCTCCACTCCCCATCCATTCAACAGAAACTAATGGACTAATTAGCCTTCAGAAAATCATCCATAGCCCTGGCTGGTGTAGCTCAGTGGATTGAGCGCCGGCCTGCGAACCAGAGGATCACGGTTCGATTCCCAGTCAGGGCACATGCCTGGGTTGCAAGCTGGTTCCCTGCAGGCCAACTCCCAGCAGGGACGCACGAAAGGCAACCATACATTAATGTTTCTCTCCCTCTCCTTCCCCTCTAAAAGATAAATAAATAAATAAATAAAATCTAAAAAAAAGAAAATCATCCATAAATATTCTCTCAACAAAATTATGGAAAAAATAATTGGCAGGGAAATGGTTAAGTGCAAAACCACAAACCTGAATAGCCACCTGAGCTAAGGGAAAGACTAACATTCACAAACTGACACTCTACTCTTTGCACAGAGATGGCTGTTAGCAAATTCTAAAATGACAAGTTAAAAGCCTGGATTTTCATCAACCAATTTTACAATCATCTACTTTGCCTGAAATTTGTGATCCTCATTAAAACATCTTACTGATGTTTCCAAGATACAATTAAACAGATACAATAAGAGCTAAAAGAACTGTGCTTTCAACTACATGGAAAAAGACTCCATATAAATATTTTATCACTGTTGTTAAGTACGAAAAATAAGATACAATAAGTTTTACTTTTAAAAATAGTACTCTATCATTACCATTTATATTAACAAATAAGTTTACTGGTTCTATAACACATGAATGATTCTAAAAAACTTAAGGAATAACATATGTCACAGGACCTAGTAAGCAGACACACAAAATATCCAGACAAAATAGTCAAGTAGCAATAACCATAAAATCCTAGTGACTATCATAAACAAGTCTGTTATCTTGTAAGCATTTATAAAAATCATAAAAGCACTTTTAAATGGCCCCTTATAATAGCACTTAGTCCTCACTTGCTCAAATTTGAACATTTCATAAAAGGTTTGGGTTGTATGCACTTACAGAAGCAGTGGCAATAAGAAAAATATGTCAACATCAATATCACAAGGCAGAATATAACTACAATAAAAAAAAGTACAAATGAAGAGCAATGGGGCTCAAAGTAAAAGGTGCACATGGACCTGGACAAGCTGCAGAAAGAAAGTGGCAACTGAAATAAACTGTAACTGAGGGACAAGGTAGGCTGATGGTGTCTAGGCAACAGCAGCATATTAAGCACAGACATAAGCATGAGCAATTACACAAAAGCAAGAAAACAAAGTCTCGAGACCAGCAAACAATTCAGTTTGGCTGGTGTACAGGCTATGAATATGGATGTGTGGAGAGATAAAGCTGAAAAATAGATTATAATCCTGTTCTGTCAAAGAAAAAAATTAAATCCAAAATCCAATGGAAGTCTTTCTAGAGTTGAGGGTATCTAAAATACATAGCCTTGTTACTTCATTTCTATCATCAGAGTCTGGCCCCCAATACCTAGACCACTCAGCCTCCCACAGTTGCCACTTTCCACATCCTCACGGACAGTTCCCCTCACTTCCATCCTCTGATCACAGCACACCTCCTCCCATCAGATACAGCTCATTGAGACTTAAAATAAAATATAATATTTAATAGAAAAGAAGTAAAATCCAAATATTATTAGTAGTAACACCCCCATGTTTTTCAAATGTAGAATTAGAGATAACCCACAAGTTACACAAAAACACACCCTTTAAAATATATCATTAGAAAAATGTGTATGGCTTAGTCTATTTTCCTATTAAAAACAATTTAAAATACTGAAAAAAAATTAGCTGTGAATAGTAACTAAAAAATAATTAAATACAACAACTTAACCCCAAGATTTAAAAAGGAAAAACAGAATAGACAACTGAGATATAACAGAAAACCCAATAAAAAATTTCAAGCAAATGAAGGGATATATTATAAAACAATGGGATATTTCAAATGTGAAGCGATAGATTATTCATTGGGGGTACTGGGTAAATAACTAAACATTGGCAAAATAAAAGTAGCTGCTTACCTACCACAAAGGTCAGAGTTGCACATCTAGGAAGCACAACTCTATAATACTCCACGTGAAAGTAAATGGCACTGCTGAGTGCTGTGAAATGTGTGATTTCATGTGTTCAAGTTATACCAAAGTAAACTGCAGATGGACAAAAATAAAAATATAAAAATATTTGAAAAGTAAGTGGATGAGTACTTTTCTAATACTCTGGGGAGGAACCAAAGTAAACCATTAAGTAAAAAGATTAGTGAGTATAACTATAGGACTTTTAAAAGTATACATAAAAATCAAATAAGAGATAAAACAAACTGGGAAACAAACTCTCAGCCTACATAGTAATTCAAATGGCTTCTCTTATGTAAAGAATACTTACAAACCAACACAGCAATCGGAAAAGGAGCCAAGAACAAAAACAGGCAGCTCCCCAATGAAAAACATATGACAAACACAAAACTGCTCAACCACAGCCAGCAAAACAAATGTAAATTAGAATAAGTTATAAAACAAATCAATATGTCATTTTTTACATAATACGATTGGCAAGTAACTTTTGAATGCTAATATCTACTAATTATGACTAAGTTGGAGGTATGCTTTCACATTAGTACTAGAAATAAGTTTTATTTTGAAATATTAAGCAAACTCTTAAAAGTAACTTTTGATCAAGAAATTCAACTTTCCAAGTTTATCCTAAGAAAACAATTATACAATTTTGCAAAAATGTATATCCAGGCATGGTCATCAAAGGACAGTAATAGTAGTAAAAAAACCAAACAAACAAAAAACCCCAGATAGTTAAAATAGTAGACTATTTACATAAATTAGCAGAAAATTTTCAACTGAATACTATCTAACCATTAAAGTGATATAGATTTGTTTATTAACACAGAAAGGCGTTCATAATGTAAAGTTAAAAACAAAATAATATGAATAATAAAGTAACATATAGGCAAATGGTTAGGAGGTTAGTTTCCCAAGATGAATCTCTAGGTGATACCTACCAACTTACTAGCTTTCAGCAATTAACATATACCTAAATATTCTAGTTTAACATATATTAGTATAATTTTACAAATTAAATAAATTATTTTAAACCTTTGCTAGTAGTCTGACAGTAGTACTTAATATTTAAAATAACATAGAATTGACCTGGTAATTCTAAACCTATTTATCAAAAAAAAAAAAAAAAAAGATACAGCCCTGACCAGTGTGGCTCAGTTGGTTGGCCATCATCCCACAAAGCAATAGGTCACTGGTTTGATTCTGGGTCAGAGCACATGCCTGGGTTTCGAGTTTGGTCCTTGGGTCAGGGCACAGGCAGAAGGCAACTAATTAATGCTTCTTTCTCACACTGATGTTTCTCTCCCTCTCTTCGTTCCTCCCTTCCCCTCTCTCTAAAAATAAATAAATAAAATCTTTTTAAAAAAGATACAGTAAATGGCAGGCTTTATCAAAATTCCTTCCTCAGCTGCCTTTAGGATCTTAATAATAGTCACCAGACATAAGTGTAAAACCATATTATTAAACAAACCCTATATAAGGAAAATTGAGACTTTCAAAATCAAATTCAGTGGGCCTAGCTGGATAGTTCAGTTGGTTAGAGCGTCATCCTGATACGCCAAGGCTAGTTTAGATTCCTGCTCAGGGCACTTACAAGAACCAACAATGAATCCATAAACAACACTCTCTCTCTCTCTCTCTCTCTCTTTCTCTCTCAAATTAATAAATAAAAAAATTTAAGTCAAATTCATTGATCACTTTTAAATTAATTTATTTAAAAGAGACATTTTCCTCACAAAGGCACTGTCCATATTGAGATTTATTTGTCAATAGCCAGCCCTTATTCTTTCTCTTTAGTTTAACATTTTCTTTATTTATGTGCACACACTATAAATTACTCATTCCTCTGCCATATTTTGCAGAGATTTAAAAAAACAAAAATTTATTATTGTTACCTAATTTTTGGTTTATTTTAAACCAAGGGTAATAGCATTTTTCTCATTTTTTCCTTCTGCATTCAAAACTATATATTTTTCCCAAAGTTAAAATGTTAAATACATGAAATATAACACTTTCATTTAAAATACCCCGAATAACTCCATAAACATGGTATATTCATTGTGATT
This sequence comes from Sturnira hondurensis, assembly GCF_014824575.4. Lineage (NCBI taxonomy): Eukaryota > Metazoa > Chordata > Mammalia > Chiroptera > Phyllostomidae > Sturnira > Sturnira hondurensis. The sequence continues at coordinate 294,410 of NW_028088904.1, read as the reverse complement.
TCTCCAGCCCTTAGAATGTGCCGTGAATAAGTTTTTCCTATGTTATCTTATATCTTAATTAGGCCAAGCTATTAAAACTGCAGGGGTAAAAATTTCTTAAGCTATACACTTACAGTGTGTGCACACTTTTTACATTTCAATAAAATGTTAAAACGAAACTACAGGGGCTATTTAAATAATGCCAGTTTTTGTCCTTAAATGTCCTCTAGAATACATTTAGATAACTAGAAACAAATTACAAACCCTTGACTGAGATATATTTTTATTTCCTTGGAATACTCAAAAGGAACTCATTTAAATCCCAAATCACTCTCCTCTCTCAGCTGAGATAAATTTTCACAAGAAAATGCAAGCAGCATCAATGGAAGACAGAAGGCACCATTTACATTTTTTTTACTGATGGATTTCAAAGAAAAACACTGATTTGTTGATTTACTTATTTATGCATTTATTGGTTGCATCTTTTTTATAAGAAAATCTAATCTTTATTAAGAATGGACATACTTATATATCTAAATGCCTAATCAGACTCTTTGAAAATTCCAATTTGTTTTCCATTTTCTAAAAGTCCTCTTCAATGACTATCATAAGATGAATCCCACAACCTTAAGACCCAGATTTGAGGGGAAGGGGCCTGCCTTTCCTTCCTTCTTTTCTGTCACTCTCCCTCCCTCCCTCCCTTCCATTCTCGATTCTTATTTTACAAAATCCTAAAGCTAATTTCTACGTATATTTTATTGATTATGCTATTACAATGTTCTTAATTTTTCCCCTTTATCAACCCCCTCCACCCTGTACCCCCAACTCTTCAGCATTTCCTCCGGCTTTGTTCATGTGCATGGGTTGTACAAAGAATTCAAAGTTCTTTGAGTTCTCTATTTCCTATACCATTTTTTACTTCTCCCTGTCTATTTAATGCCTACCAATTATGCTTCTTCCCTGCATATTTTCATCTCTATTCCTCCCTTCCCCCTCCCCACTAATAACCCTCCATGTGATCTCCATTTCTCTGATTCTACTTATGTTCTAATTGTTTACTTAGTTTTTGTTCTTGTTGTTTTTCTTTCTTTTTTTTATTAGGTTCATTTGTTGCTAGCTCTCAGTTTGTTGTCATTTTGCTGTTCATATTTTTTATCTTCTTTATCTCAGGTAGGTCCATTTAACATTTCATATAATAAGGGCTTGGTGATGATGAACTTCTTTAACTTGACCTTATCTGGGAAGCACATTATCTGTCCCTCCATTCTAAATGATAGCTTGGCTGGATAGAGCAATCTTGGATGTAGGTCCTTGTCTTTCATGACTTGGAATACTTCTTTCCAGCCCCTTCCTGCCTACAAGGTTTCTTTTGAGAAATTAGCTTATAGCCTTATGGGAACTCCTTTGTAGGTAACTCCTCTCATCTTGCTACTTTTAACATTCTCTCTTTGTCTTTAATCTTAGGTAACCTAATGATGATGTGCCTTGGTGTGTCCCTCTTTGGGGCCAACTTCTTTGGGGCTCTCTGGGCTTCCTGGACTTCTGGGAAGTCTATTTCCCTCACCAGATTGTGGAAGTTTTCCTTCATTATTTGTTCAAACAAGTTTTCAATTTCTTGCTGCTGTTCTCCTCCTTCTGTCACCCCTATAACTCGGAACATTTCAAGTTGTCCCAGAATTTCAAAAGTCTCTCTTCATTTTTTTGAATTCATGTTTCAGAAACGTCCATTCTGTTCCAGTTGGACCTTTATTTCTTCCTTTTGTTCCAAATTGTTGATTTGAGTCCTGGTTTCCTTCCTGTCACTGTTGGTTCCCTGAACATTTTGCTTTATTTCATTTGGGGTATCTTTCATTTGTTTGTTCATTTTTTGACCAAGTTCAATCACTTCTGTGAGCATTTTGATTAACAAGGCTTTAAATTCTTCATCAGACAGGTTGGCTATTTCCTCATCACTTAGCTCTCTTTCTGAAGAAATTTGCTCTGTTCTTTCATTTTGGCCCTATTTCTTTGTTCAGGGCACCTGTTAAGTTGTGGGGGAGGACGGGGCCTTATGTATTCACTGGGGCAGGGCACTGCTGCACTGCCTGGGGGGGAGGGGCCAAAAACACTGCAGCTCACCTGATCCTCTCTACCACACTTTCAAACGAACTCTTGTGTGAGACTGGGAGTTTCTCCCACTGCGGTTGTCACCATAGTCCACAGTCAGCTCTGCATCTCATTTTTCCCCTTAAGTGAATCCTACCTGCGCAGCCCGCCACCTCGCCCAAATGGTCTACTGCCTCACCTTAGGTTCTCTCTGTCTACAACCTTACCAGTCTGGTTGTTCTGTTTGACTGTTTCTTTAATTCCGTGGTTGTTAGAGTTCCATGCAGTTTGATTTCCTGGAACTTCTCATTTTTTATTGATTTTAGATTGGTTGTTATCCTCCTTTTAGTTGTGTGAGGAAGCAAAGGGTTACTACCTACACCTCCGTCTTGGCTGGAACTCTGGTTGCTTCTTTTTTATGCCTTGACCAGAAGTTGAGCCCACAACTTTGGCATATTGGGACAAAGCTCGAAATAACTGAGTACCCAGCCAAGGCAAAAAAATTTTTTTTAATTTGAGGTAAGTTATATAGGTCATTCAACTCCCACTGACAAATAATATGACTATAGCCCCTGCCCCAAATTTATAAAAGTCCCAATTCATACAATTCTTGCACCTCATAAAACTTCAATTCTCATTAGCACCTCTCTACCAGAGTACAAGTAGAGGAAATAAGTAAGTACAAGTTGGGGTCCTCTCCTGGGCATGTTACTTAAATCTCATCCAGACTTGGCTTTCTCGTCTGTAAAATGATAACACATACCTCATACCTGAATATGCTACCTATTTCACTGAGGTAAAACAAACACCATGTTTAGCATAGTACTTGCCACACAGCAATGAATGGCAGCTTTTATCATTTTCCTGATACTTCACTTTTTAAAATATTGACAAATATGTTTTCAATTCAATTATACAACTCAGTCCCTATGGGCTGATTACTCTAGTTCCTCAAAAAAGCACAAGCCTTGACTGTTTCAGTAGGAATTTGACATTTCATATTCACTTTTCTTTTCTTTTTAAAGATTTGATTTATTTACTTTTAGAGAAAGGGGAAGAGAGAGAGAAAAAGGGAGAGAAACATCAGTTTGTGGTTGCCTCTTATATGCCCCTTAATGGGACCTGCAACCCAGGCACATGCCCTGACTGCGAATCGAACTGGCGACCCTTTGGTTCATAGGCCAGAGCTCAATCCACTGAGCCACACCAGCCAAGGAAGATATTCACTTTTCTTAAAGATTTTTTATTCCCTTTCAGTGCCTGCCTTTAACTTGAAAATCTTTATAGTAATACTCCGGTATTTAGTTACTAGAAAAAAATGCATGAAACATGTGCATTATGTATGATTTTTGAAAAACAATAGCATTTTTGCACAAGAGTAGACACACTACCACAAATTATGATGTATAACCAATATGACCTTCAAAGTATCATATATATTTAATCTTCTATTTCTAAAGAAAGATGGGTAAAGAAAAACATTATTTGGGGGGTCTATTACATGTTAGGCAAGGTCAAAGGCAATCTATAAATCTGGTCTGATTAAATCTACCCAACAGCCCTTTGAAATCTGAGAGTGAAATTAACCTGTTGAAATTCACAATTAGCAAGAGGGAAGGAAATTGTATTTAGAATAAAGGTCTAGATGGTTTCAAAACCTACATGCTCTTTCCTCTTCATTACAAAGTACATAGCAGAAACAATTACAGTATTCTATATTACAATCTTATGATTTGTAAGTCTCTAACATGTTAGCAAAATAAATATTACTTTGATGGACGGAAAGTTTATGAATACTGCGTTGTTCCGGTTATTACATTATAATAACTAGCCTCTGTGTGCCCATTCAACAAGATTTCCTCCTAAGTTATTTACCCTCAGTAGAAGTCTTTCCAACTACTTTTTTTCAGTTTTTATTTTTGTTGCCACAGTTTAACTCTATCTAAAATACCAATTTTACTACTTGGTTTTAGGTGGAATGTCTCTTTCAAGTGGCTATTCTTAAGCTGTTCCCAAAACTTACATAAAAAAACAACAATAAACATGCTACCTTCTCTCTACCCTCTATCCTCTATCCAGCAACTACCACAACTCAGTACTTATGGAGAAAACCAGGCAGAGACTACTTCTATCCTTATCTTCCAAAGAGAAGATAGTTACTTTGGGTAGCCTTCCATCCCTAAAGAGTGACTGGATCAAGCTGGAGGATGTAGGCCATCACACAGCACTAAAACACTAACCAGAAGAGTAGGTATCATATTTTATTAGCAGTATCTCCTCATAGCTGTTTACTTTAAAATCATCAGTTAACATTTTATAGCTGTGCATAAAATTTTTACTCACCAACACTCTTAGTCTATTTATCTGTTATTATATATTTTAGCCACTCACACTCCCTCCACTCTGTCCCAAAATGTAATTATTCCCAAAGTCTCCATCGAAGTGAAGGCTTAGATCCTTCAATTGCCTCAATCAATGATATATAAAACTATATCTTCCAAGATATAACATGACTTCCATTTCCAAACTTANGGATCAAGCTGGAGGATGTAGGCCATCACACAGCACTAAAACATTAACCAGAAGAGTAGGTATCATATTTTATTAGCAGTATCTCCTCATAGCTGTTTACTTTAAAATCATCAGTTAACATTTTACAGCTGTGCATAAAATTTTACTCACCAACACTCTTAGTCTATTTATCTGTTATTATATATTTTAGCCACTCACACTCCCTCCACTCTGTCCCAAAATGTAATTATTCCCAAAGTCTCCATCGAAGTGAAGGCTTAGATCCTTCAATTGCCTCAATCAATGATATATAAAACTATATCTTCCAAGATATAACATGACTTCCATTTCCAAACTTATTTTAGCAATATAATTTTTTCTTTTTCAAACAAATTATTTTACCAAATCTAATACATATGATAAAAGCAGCTTACTCTCAGTGAAATAAAATTAAGAGACCTGAGTTGAGTAACTACATATAAATAACCAGGATTCCTCAGAACACAATTTACAACATGATTTTGAACTACTAACCTTAACAAAAAATTCTATAGAACATTTCCCCCTCACTGTATTGAGATCCTGACTAAATATTATTCTTTTCTGTTAGAAATTAAGTAACTATGACTCAAACCAACTCTACCACATGCCTGTAATCAGATCTGAATTCATATTCTGCAAGTGTCACAGATCATAAATCTATTTTATTACTTTATATAATTCTAAAACAGTCTCAGAGATGAACACATAGGATTTTAAAACATATCTGAACACAGAATTGAGTATGTAAATCAGGTTAGAATAAAAAGCTGTTTTCTTTAATTCATAAATTCTTTACTTTTAATTACTATATTTCTTAACAGCAACAACAGAAAAGAAAATGTATCATTAGCAGTAATATCAGAAGAACATGCAGGATATTTTATAAGCAGTATCTCCCTACAGTCATTTACTTCAAAATCTTCAGTTAACATTTTGTATCTGTGTAAAAAAAAATGCATCTGGTTCCCTGCCAATCTCATTTAAGAAAACAACTAATTTGATAAAATGATAAGAAGACCCATAAGTACAAGACACATCATCCAGAATCTTAGAACCCCCATCCTGACTATATCCTAAGATTAAAAAAAGGGTATTGCTGCTTTAAACTAGTTTAGGCAAAGAGAAATAATAACTTCTATGAGCATAGTTTTTCTTCTGGTCTTCTAAATAAAGATTTGCCTTAGAAAACAGATTATTAAATATTTGAAGAAAATGATCCTAAGAAACTGATTTCTGACTTTCAGTAAAAATTTCCACAAGACATGTCATCTTTTTTCTGAAGTGTATATATTTTTTAATTTAAAAAATTTACTTATTTTAATAAACTTATTTTAAATTATTTTAAATTTATTTTAATTTATATTAAAATTGATTTGTTTTACTTATTTTACTTTTAATTATAATTATAATTACATAAAAATTATTATGATTTTTAATTATAATTTTTAATATTTTATTTATTTTTTTTTAGAGAGAGGGGAAGGGAAGGAGAAAGAGTGAAAGAGAAACATCAGTGTGTGGTCACCTCCCATGTGTCCCCTACTAGGGAACTGGCCTGCAACCCAGGCCCGTGCCCTGACTGGGAGGGACTCAAACTGGCAACCCTTTGCTTCACAGGCCCATGCTCAATCCACTGAGTTACACCAGCCAGGGCCAATTATTTTTAATTTACTTATTTAAATAAATCAATTTATTAGAGTGGAATTGGTTAATATAATTATATAAGTTTCAGGTGTACAGTTCTATAATACATCATCTGTAGATTGCATTGACTGTTCACCACCCCAAGTCAAGTCTCCTCCCATCACCAATTATCCTCCCTTTACTCTCTTCTACCTCTCACACCTACTTTTCCCTCTGATAATCACCAATCTGTTGTCTGTCATCTCTTCAAGACAAAGTAATAAACTTTTAATAGTAGTAGGCTCCAAAAGACAATGTAATGATGAAATGATTTGGCAACTTTATTCTCCTAAATTTGTATTTACTTAGACTCTATGAAACATTTTTGTTTCCATTTGTTCTTTCATATAAATAAAACTTAAGTCTGCATTTAATATCACTTCTAACTGTATTTAAAAATTAAAACTACGGACAACTTCTGGCCAAGATGGAGGTGTAGATGGAAATACTGTACCTCCTCACACAACCAAATTTAAGGACAACAAAGATTTAGAAACAAAAATACAACCAAAACGGACAGAAAACTGAACTGTACCAAAGTCCAACAACAACAACAAAACATTCACCCAGTCCCGTAAGAAAGGCGGAGTCAGTGGCCGGTAGAGAGGGGTCAAGGCAGGAAAAGGCAGTGGCTGGCAGACCCAAGTGCAGGGAGAAAATGAGCAAACCCAGTGAGGCACGCAAGGCAGTTGGCTGACCGCAGACACACATTTGCGTGCAAATAAACCAGGCAAAAAACAGGCAGTGAGAGAGACTGAGCAACCCAGGGCCCCAGCCATGGGAAATGGCGCCTAAAAGCACCAACTGAAAAAACTTTGGGGGGTTGAAGTGATGAGAGAGGCTCCCAGACTCATAGAACAGTTCACTAGAGAGACCCACAGAGTCCTAGAATGTACACAAGCCCACCAACCTAGGAATCAGCACCAGAAGAGCCCAATTTGCTTGTGGGAAGCCACAGAGGAGACTGAAATCCTAGAGAGGAACAAGTGCCATTGTTCCCTCTCTGACCCTGCCCCTACATACAGTGTCACAACCCAGTGATGGGGATTGCCCCACCCTGGCAAACACCTGAGGCTCCACCCCTCATATATAGCAAGAGCAACCAGGCCAAAACAAAAGGCTAAAAAAAAGAACAGATCAAAGCTCCAGAAAAAAATACAACTAAGTAACCAAGAGATAGCCAACTTATCAGATACATAGTTCAAAACACTGGTTATCAGGATGCTCACAGAACTGGTTTACTTTTGTTGCAAATTAGATGAAAAAATGAAGGCTACATTAAGTGAAATGAAGGAAAATGCATAGGCAACCAATAGTGATGGAAAGAAAACTGAGACTCAAATCAATGGAGTGGACCAAAAGGAAGAAAGAAACAACCAAACAGAAAAGAATGATGAAACAAGAATTCAAAAAAAGAGGAGAGGATTAGGAACCTCCAAGGCATCTTTAAACATTCCAATATCTGAATTATAGGGGTACCAGAAGGGGAAGAGGAACAGCCACAAGTGGAAAACTTATTTGAACAAATAATCGAAGAGAACTTCCCCAATCTGGCAAAGGAAATAGACTTCCAGGAAATCCAGGAAGCTCAGAGAGTCCCAAAGAAGTTGGACCCAAGGAGGAACACACCAAGGCACATCATAATTACATTAGCCAAGATTAAAATGAAGGAGAGAATCCTAGAAGCAGCAAGAGATAAGGGGACAGTCACCTACAAAGGAGTTCCCATCAGACTGTCAGCAGATTTCTCAAAAGAGACCTTACAGGCAAGAAGGGGCTGGAAGGAAGTATTCCAAGTCATGAAATCCAAAGACCTACAGCCAAGATTGCTCTATCCAGCAAAACTTTAATTTAGAGTGGAAGGGCAGATAAAGTGCTTCTTGGATAAGGTCAAGTTCAAGGAGTTCATCATCACCAAGCCCTTACAATATGAAATGTTAAAGGGACTTATCTAAGAAAAAGAAGATAAAAAATATGAACAGTGAAAGGACAGTAAACTCACAGTTAACCACACCTAAAACAAAAGTAAACTAAGTAGACAGCTAGATCAGGTGCAGAGCCATAGAAATGGAGTTCACATGGAGGGTTAGCAACAGGGGAGTGGGAAGAGGAGAAGGGGGGGAGAAGGTACAGAGAATAAGTGGCATAGATGGTGGGGAGAAAATAGACAGGGGGAGGGCAAGAGTTGTGTGGGAAATGTAGAAGCTAAAGAACTTATGACACATGGACATGAACTAAAGAGGGGGGATGTGGGAAGAGGGGGTATGCAGGGTGGAGGGGAATGAAAGGGGAAAATGGGACAACTGTAATGACATAATCAATAAAATACATTTTAAAAAATTAAAAGTATGAATTCTCAACCTGCACAGATTTTTATAAAAGGGGCAGAAAACGGGACATCTGTAATAGTCTCAACAATAAAAGTAAAGTCCAAAAAATTTTACAAAGCTGATTCAATTTTATGTACTTTTGGTGCATATGAAAAACAACTGCCCAGGCTGGCATGGGTCAGTGGACTGAGAAATGGCCTGCGAATCAAAGAGTCACTGGTTCAATTCCTGGTCAGGGCACATGACTGGGTTGCAGGCCAGGTCCCCACGAGGGGATAGGCAAGAGGTAACCACACATTGAGGTTTCTCTCCCCCTCTCTCTCTCTTTCCCTTCCCCTCTCTCTAAAAAGAAATAAATAAAATTAAAAGAAGAAAACAAATACAAATTAATTTAGTCTTAGTTTCACTAATGGCAGAATGAACTGGTCAGGTATGGTTTCCTGAAGATAATTTTTTTATTTTATTGACTAAGAGAAAGAGAAAAAGAGAGAGAGAGAAACATCTATTTGTTGTTCATCTATTGATGCACTCATCGGTTGATTCTTACAAGTGCCCGACAGGGGGGTCAAACCTGCAACTTTGGTATACTAGGACCACGCACTAACCAACTGAGCTACCCATTTAGGACATGGCAAATAATTTCTAAATCTAGATACATCATTTTTAAAAACACACTATTTTAAAACACTAGAAAGTTACAGAGTTAGGAGCAGACCAGAGGAAGGTTTACCTTTGAAATATAGAAACTGCAATGGGTAAGAATCACAAGTGTGGGCTTTTTGCCTGAGGGCACTCACTATCACTACTCCCTCCAACATCCCCATTCAATACCTATAGCTCTTGCAGCAGAAAAATATAGTTTTACAGTCCTGTGTGACAGCAGAGCACAAAAATTGGTGCAGATAAGCTAGACATTTAGGGGGAGAAATCCTAAAAACAACAGAGCTACAGAGGGAGAAAAATCCAAATTCTTGGTTTACCATTAAAATTCAGGAGGGTAGACAGAAAGGGATACAGAGTAAAGCAAGCAAAAATCACATGGGAGTATGTCCTTAGAAGACTGGTAGGATATGTATGTTTACTGCTTTTTTCAGACTGATGGAATTTCCCAAGCAGTGCACAGTTTAGAGAGCAGAAAGCTAGGGTCTTACTAATGAGATGTTAGAAGACAGGCCTCATGGCTGAGAAAAGAGCTGAGAAAGGAGCTGCAAACTTAGGAAGGAAACTTTGAAAGAATAAGATGCTGTGAGAGGTATGGCCCATAATCTTAGTATTGACTCTGCCCAAACTCCTAGTTTTGGGAGTAGATAGCTAAGGACAGAGGTACAGGAAACATCCCACAGGCACTAGCTTCCAAAAGCAATAGCTATAAAATAAAAAAACTGAGCAGAGACAAAGACTACACAACACGGGAAAAATGTGTAGTTTTTTTGAGACCAGTCAAGTTAACTGACATTAGAGCAACAACAAAGCCATCTTTCAAGAACATAACAGAATCTAGAATGACTAAGATGTACCGCAAGCAAATAGCCCAAAAGTCCATAGACAAAGTAAAATGAAATACACAAAAGTATTTGATTAACACAAAAGAAAGTACAAAATTCCAACAAAGAAAAAGCCCAGGACCCAGTGGCTTCACTGGTGAATTCTTTCTACCAAATATTTAAAGAAGATTTAATATCAAAATGTATCACTCTTCCCTCCAAAAAATGAAGAGGTGGCAACACTTCCTATCTCATTCTATTAGGTCAGCATTACCCTGTTACCAAAGCCAGACAAAGACACACTACAAGAAAAGAAAAAAAAACTACAGGTGCAAAATTACTCAACAATATAATAGCAAAGTGAACTCTAAGTACCATATTAAAATAATTAAGCACCAGGACTAAGTGGGACTTATTCCCAGAATGCAAAGATGGCTCAACATGCAAAAATCAATCAATATAATACACCACAATAATAGAAGAGGGGGAAAAAACATGATCATCTCAATTGATGAAAAAGCATTTGACAAAATTCAATACTCTTTCATGATAAAAACAATAAATTAGAAATAAAAGAGAAATTCCTCAGCATAATAAAGACCATACCTGAAGAACCCACAGCTAATATCACACTCAATGATTAAAGACTTAAAGCTTTTCCCTAAGATCAGGAACAAGAAATGGATGTCTGCTTTCACAACTTCTGTTCAGTATGGCATGAGAAATTCTAACTTGTGCAATTAGGCAAGAAAAAAAAATAAAAGGCATTCAAATTGGAAAGGAAGAAGTACCATTACCTCTGTTCACAGATGATATCTTATATGTAGAGAACCCTAAAGAAGATACCCACACACAACAATTAGAGCCCCCCCAAATGAATTCAGCAAGTTCCAGAATAAAATTTTTTAAAACAGTCATATTTCTATATACTAGCAATGAACAATTCAAAATCAATATTAAGAAAACCAGCATTTATAAAAGTATCAAAAATAATAAAATACTTAGGAATAAATTTATCTAAGGAGGTTGAAAGCTTTGTACACTGAAAACTAAAAAAGACTGCCAAAAGAAATTACAGATCTAAATAAATGTTCATGAAATGGAAGATTTAATGCTTTAACATGACAATACTACTCAAAGTGATTTAAATATCTAACATAACCCCCACCTACATTAAATACCTAATGTAAACCCCAATACTACCTTTTTATAGAAACAGAAAAACCCATCCTAAAATTTGTATGAAATTTCAAGGGGCCCTGAATACCCAAACGAATTTTGAAAAAGAAGAGCAAAGAGGGCTGTCTTCCCAAGTTAAAAACGTACCACAAAGCTACAGTAATCAAAACAATATGATACTAGCATGATGCCAGACATATACACCAAAGGAACAGAGGAGATAGCCCAGAAATAAACCTTCACAAACATGATTAACTAAATTTTGACAACAGTGCTATTAGAAAAAAAAAAAGAAATGACAGGCCAAAAAATGGAGTCATTTACCCCCCAAGACAACTGTCACTACAACTGCCACTAGATTTAAGTCTTCCAGATTTAACTGTGCTATTCAACCTCTAACAAGAATATGACCTTTAAATTGTCAATCCGAAATTTCCCCATTAGCTTTAGTGAGGGAATCTGCATAGTCAAATGCCTGCTGTAGTCCCATGCCTTCAAAGAAGATGCCTTGGCCTAAAACAAAAATTTATTTTCTTTTGCTAAATAACTCCTTGCCCACCCTTCAGCCTATTTAAAAGAAAACTTCAATTCTGTACAACCCCTCTGTGTGCCCTTCTAATTGCTAGATGGGGTCTGCCCAATTTGTGACTCATTTAATAAACCCATTCAGATCTTTAATATACTTGGTTGAATTCTGTTTTTTTAACAGTATTGTGTCCATTCAATGAGGGAAGATTCATGTTTTGAACAAATGGTGCAGGAAAACTGGATATCCACATGCAAATCCATGAACCTATCTTATACCACAAACAAAAGTTAACTCAAAATGGATCGCTGATGCAGACACCAGCCTGTAGTGTCTGGGGCATTATGGATGAGACAAGACAAATTCACACAGACTATAAAAATCCTGTGGAGAAAAAGGAATGACACAGCCACTCTCTCAGTGAAAGAGAGGTCCAGCCCCAACCCTTGCCTGGACAGGCTTTTATTGGGCTTAATTTGCATAGGAATACAGGGCATATGTATGTGAAAATTTCATCAATCAGTGTCCACAGTAATAATCAAATAGATAACATTCAAAGAACTCTAAGGGCTTATTTTCAGTCAGGGTGAGATAGCTAAAGGGTCATACATCTTCGGGAAACAAACTCATTTCATCCTTGGACCCTTATCATTTAAATTAAGGCTATTAGCAAAGCAGGTTTCATAGGATTTTATGCATTCTTTCTTAGGCCTGATCCCCCTAGGGAACCCGCCCTTTCCAACACAGGGACCCACCTACCTCCAGCATTTTTTCAGACTTAAAGCATTATTTCAGGCTTAAGTCCAGGAGGAGAAGTAAGGCAACCAAGAGATTAGGAGACTTCTTGCAGATAGAATGAGGACTCAGGATATGTCAAAACCACCCCCTTTTTCCATAGCCCCCCAAGTCCTTCCCTGAGAGCTCCTTCATGACTGTGCCTGTCTAAGGTCGACCCTCCTTTGAGGAATCTTACCCATCATTGGCTAACCAGTCATCTGTCCAGGGCCAAGCAAGGTGAGGTGAAAGGGGGCAGACACAGTGCCCATACAAGGAAGATAATAAACTTTGTCTCCTAAGTGGCTTATGGTCCCAAGGTCTTTTTTTAATTTTATTTTATTTTAATAGTCGTTCAAGTACAGTTTTCTGTTTTTTACTCCCATCCTCCCAAGGTCTTTTTACTCAGCCCTAGCAACGAGGGGCTCTGTAACCAGTCAGGGTGGTTCCCAACAAATCATAGACCTAAATTGAAGAGTTGAGGATTCTAATAAATTTTGTGGCCAAATACCCTTCTGCAACCTGGTCAAGTAACTAGGACTGTTTTGCAGTTTAAACTCCGACTCTGCCTATCTGACAAACTGCATTGACTACCTTGTCTGTTTTACCACAAAACTAATTTTACCAATTTTTTTTGCAAAATCCAAGAGAAAGTGAGGCACTGGCCCACACTTTGTGAACCCCTTCACTGCTGAATATGTCTTATGACTCCAACTGTTGGTCATATCCCATGACTCTACCTGCTGACCATAAGTCAACTGAAATTACCCATTGTTCTTCTCTTACAACCTCACTTGCTAACCATTGAGTCTACTGAGAGTTAAAAGTCCAGTTGTCCCCATCACTCAGAAAATCAATGCTGGAAGTTTATGGTCTTTCCCTAACAACCCGCCCCTTTACTCCTTGAAACTTTCACCTTTAAAACCCTTGCATTATTTTTCCCACCTCAGAGCAAATCTTTGGTTCATGCCAGCATATGCTCTCTCATTTGCAAATTGTATCAGAATAAAACTTTGTTCTAATTCTTCAGAGGAGTCTTAAGAAACTTTTGTTTATAGAGTTAAACTATTTAACACTCTTAGAAAAAAATCAGAGAGAAATTATGCCCTAGATTTGGCAATAGTTTCTTATGTATTACACCTAAACTTCAGGAATATAAGAAAAAATAGATTAAGTTGGACTTCATCAAAATAAAAACTTCTGAGACTTCTAGCGAAGATGGAGGCATAGACAGATACATTCTGCTACCTTGCACAACCAAAAGAAGGACAACAACAAATTTAAGAAAAAGTAACCAGAACTGCCAGAAAATCAAACCGTATGGAAGTCCTACAACCAAGGAGTTAAAGACCAAACATTCATCCAAACTGCTAGGACAGGTGGAGGCAGGCAGCCGTGGCAGGGAGGACACATGGCAAGGTGACAGCTGAAGGACTGGGTAGGCGATGGCAGCAACTGACAAATTGGACAGTCCCACATTTGCATGTGGATAAATGGGAGGAACAACTGGGGAGCAAGACAGACAGGACAACCGAGGGTTCCAGCACAGGAAAATGAACCAAAATCCCTGCCTATAAAAATCTTTGGGTGTTGCGGCACTGGGAGACTTTCCCAGCCTTATAGAAGAGGTCACTGGGGAGACCAACAGGGTCCTAGAAAGTACCCACCCACCTTGGAATCAGCACCAAAAGGGCCCAATTTGCTTGTGAGTAGTGACTGAAAGCCGGCAGAAAGCTGAACAAGCAGCATTATTTCCTCTCTGACGACTCACCCACATAGCAGTAAAGTGGGTTACCCAACCCTGCTAAATACCTAATGTTCTGCCCCTTACAATGTTAACAGGTGCACTGACACAAAAAAATATGGCCTAAATGAAAGAACAGATAAAAACTTCAAAAATAGAACTAAGCAATAAAGAGACAGCCAACCTATCAAATACAGGTTTTAAAACACTGGTAATTAGGATGCTCACAGGAATGGTTGAGTATGGTCACAAAATAGAGAAAAAAGTGAAGGCTATGCAAAGTGAAATAAAGAAAAATATACAGGGAACCAACAATAAAGGGAAGGAAACCAGGACTCAAATCAACAATTTGGAACAGAAGGAAGAAATACACATTTGACCAGAACAGAATGAAGAAACAAGAATTCAAAAAAAAAAAATGAAGAGAGGCTTAGGAACCTCTAAGACAAGTTTAAACTTTCCAATATCCAAATCATGGGGGTGCCAAGAGGAGAAGAGGAAGAACAAGAAATTAGAAACTTATTTGAAAAAATAATGAAGGAGAACTTCCCTAATGTGGCAAAGAAAACAGACTTCTAGGAAGTCCAGGAAACTCAAAGAGTCCCAAAGAATTTGGACCCAAGGAAGCACACACCAAGATACATCATAACTACAATACCCAAGATGAAAGATAAGGAGAGACTCTTAAAAGCGGGACAGTTACCTATAAAGGAGTTCCCATAAGACTATCAGCTGATTCCTCAACCTTGCAGGCAAGAAGGGGCTGGAAAGAAATATTAAGAGTCATGAAAGGCAAGAACCTACATCCAAGATTACTCTATCCAGCAAAGCTATCATTTAGGGCAGATAATGTGCTTTCTAGCACTTTACTGGAGAGGCAAAGTGCTTTTGAGACAAGGTAAAGATAAAGGAGTTCATCATCAGCAAACCCTTATTGAATCAAATGTTAAAGGGACTTATGTAAGAAAAAGAAGAACAAAACTAGGAACAGTAAAAGGACGACAAACTCACAACTATCAACTATGAACCTAATAAAAAACTAAAACTAAACCTAACTAAGCAAACAGCTAGAACAGGGACAGAATCACAGAAATGGAGATCACATGGAGGGATATCAGTGAGGAGGGAGAGGGGGAGAATGGGTGATAAGATACACAGAATAAGAAGCATGAATAGCAGGTACACAATAGACAGGAGGTGGTTAGGAACAGTACAGAAAATGGAGAAGCCAAAGAACTTTTACGTAGGACCCATAGGCATGAACCAAGGGGAGGTAAATGCAGGTGGGAGGGGGTTGCAGGAAGGAGGGGAATAAAGGGAAAAAATAGGACAACTGTAATAGCATAACCAATAAAATATAATTAAAAATAAAAGTGTGAAAACAAGGCTTAGATGAAATGGCCCCTTGAACCCTTCTGAGTTACCTCACGAAAAATAAATAAATAAATAAAATAAAAACTTCTGTGTCAAAGAATACTATCAAGAGAGTGAAAGGGCAAAACATAGAATGGGAGAAAATATTGCTTTTTAAAAAAGATTTTATTAATTTATTTTAAACAGAAGGGAAGGGTGGGAGAAAGAGAGGGAGAGAAACATCAATGTGTGGTTGCCTCTCATGAATCTCCTACAAGAGACCTGGCCCACAACTCAGGCATGTGCCCTGACAGGGGATCAAACCAGCAACCCTTTGGTTCACGGGCTTGCATTCAATCCACTGAGTCACACCAGCCAGGGCAGGAGAAAAAAACATTGTTAATCATATTTCTGTCTGATGAAGAACTAGCACTCAAGACATATTTAGAACTCAACAACCACACAAAACAACCCAATTTTAAAAATGGGTAAAAAACTTGAAAAGACATTTCTTTAAGTAAATACACAAATGGCCAATAACCACAAGGAAACATGTCAATATCACAACTAATTAGTGATATGCAAACCAAAACCATGACTTACTATTTCACCCCTATGTGGGTAAAAATTATTTTTAATAGAAAATAACAGATGCTTATGAAGATGTAGAAAAATTGAAACCCTTTTGTATTGTTGATAGAAATGTTAAAATAGTCAACTGCTGTGGAATACAGTTTGGCAGACTCTTGAAATGTTGAACACAGAATCACCACATGACCCAGCAATTCCATACCTGAGTATATACCAAAAGGAACTGTAAAAGGGGACTTGAATAGAGCATACTTGTACACCAATGTTCAAAGCCAATAGACAAAAGGTAGAAACAACCCATATATCCATCAAGAAATGAAAAACATTATTTTGAACAGCCAAAAGGTGAAAATAACCCGACTATCCATCAATGGATGATTAAACAAAATGTGGCACACACATACAATCCAATATTAGTCATAAAAATGGAATAAAATTTGACACATGCTACAACACAGATGAATCTTGAAAACATGCTAAGTGAATTAAGCCAAATACAAAGGACAAATACTGTATGATTCTACTAATATAAAATATCTAGAATAGGCAAATTCATAAAGACAGAAAATACTACAGAAGTTACCCAGCAGTGGGAGAATGGATAAGTGGGGAGTTACTGTTTGATGGGGATAAAGTTTGTATTTGGATAATGAAAGTTCTGGAAATAGATAGTGTGGAAGTTGATACAACATTGTGAATATAATTAACCACATTGAATTATACACTTAAAATGGTTTTTAAGAAAAAACAGCACTAGCTGGTGTAGCTCAGTGGACTGAGCACAAGCTGTAAATCAAAGGGCCGCTAGTTCTATTTCCCAGTGCAGGCCAGGTCCCCAGTGGAGGCCATGTAAGAGGCAACCACACACTGATGTTTTTCTCCCTCTCTTTCTCCCTCCCTTCCCCGCTCTCTAAAAATAAATAAAATCCTTCCAAAAAAAAGAGAAAAGAACAAAAAGAAGAGAAAGCAGGAAAGACAGGAACAAGAGAAAAAAGATGACAACTACAGAATATATTAGAAAAGTAGCAAACTTAATCCAACTATATCAATAATTAGTAAAAACAAATGAATTAAACATTCCAATCAAAAGAAGACTGAAATTATGAAAATTCAAAAACCAAGACCTGACAATATTTTATCTACAAGAAATACACTTTAAATATAAGTTCAAAAATATGTAGTTACAAAAATTAGTGAATTAAAAAGCTGTAGCACATTCACACAATGAAATACTACAGAGCAGTAAAAAAAATAAATAAATAAAAATTAAAAAACAGAGAGAGAGAAGGAACTCTTACCTTTTGTGACAGCACAGATGGAACTGGAGACTGTTATGCTAAGTGAAATAAGCCAGGCAGTAAAAGACAAATTACCATATGATCTCACTTATAAGCAGAATGTAACGAACAACATAACCTATTGAGCAAAACAGAATAAGAGGCACAGAAACACAGAACAGACTGACAACTGCCAGAGGGGAGAGTAGAGGTGGGACTGGTTGAAAGACGGTTAAGGGATTAGTCAAAGAACATGTATGCATGACCCACGGACATGGACAATGGTGTGGGGACTGACTGTGGGAGTTGGGGGACAGACTGGGTGCAGAGGGGCAAATGGGGGAAAATGTGGGATAACTGTAATAGCATGAACAATAAAATATGTTTTATAAATATAGTAATTGAAACATACTTATATGACATTAAGATAGACACAGAGATAAGTGAAACAGAATAAAATCCAAAAATATACCTACACACTTATGGTCAATTACTTTCTACAAAAGTGACAAAGCAATTTGGTGGAGACAGAAAGGTCTTTACAACAACATACTGAGTCAGACGAATATCTTCATGGGAAAAAAATAAGCTTTAAAATTTCCCTCACAATATATAAAACATTACCTTGGAATGAATCATAGACCCTAACACAAAACTGCAAAACTCCTAGAAGAAAATCTAGGAGATACTCCTTGCTATCATAGGAGAGGAAAAGACAATCTTAAATGGGGCTCCAAAAGAACAAACTATAAAACAAAACAGTATATACACTGGGCTTCATCAAAAATTGAAATTTCTGCTCAAAATAAAAGGAAACCATATATTTGGAGAAAACATTCACAATATACATATCAGACAAAAGATTTGTATACAGAATATATAAAGACCTCTTAGAACTCAATAAGTTATCCAGTTTAAAACAAGGGGCAAAAAATCTAGAGAGACATTTCACAAAATAAGATAAACAAAACAAAAATAAATATACAGAAGCAGGCTCAACATGATTAGCATTCATGTAAATGCAAATTAAAATCACAAAGAGATACCACTTCACCTCTATTAGACTGGCAAAAATTAAAAGGACTCACAATACTAAGTATTAGAGGATATAAAACGAATGGGGCCCTTATGTACTGGGGTTATGAATGTAAAATGAAACAATACAACCATATTGGAAAACAGTGTAGCAAATCTTAAAAATTTAATCATAAAACTTACAGATGACTCAGATATTCCACTCCTAGGTTTTCACCTAAGACCACTAAAAATAAATGTTCAGAGAAATTTTATTCATAATAGTCAAAATATGAAAAAACACAAATATGCATCAAAAGATGAGTGGATAAACATATTGTGACATACACATACAGTGAAATACTACTCATCAAATGAATACACACTATATGATTCTATATACATGAAACTCAAAAAAGGACAAAACAAAATCTCTAGTTACCAGAAGATTGGTTCAGAGATGGAGAAACTGTCTCAAAAAGAAATGAGATAACAAAGGAAGATGGCTGTGGAGTAGAACAAAGAATTTCGCTTCCCCCCATGCGCTGGAGAAAACCGGGCTGATCTGCAGAGGAGCGCAGCGGATACTCAACAGGGACCCAGCATATAGGATGGCAGGACTCCAGAAAGTGTAGTGGACACTGAATGACCAGAGGCTGAGGAGAGGAGACGAACACAGAGCAACAAGGTACGAGGGAACAACGCAGAGGAAGCAGACCGGTGCACGCCAGGGCCCTGGCCAAGTCACCTTGGTCTCTGAGAGCCCAGGGCAGGCAACAACAACCCTGGGAGAGAACTAGTCACCGGCACCCTCCTCCTTATCCAGCAGGGCACAGATTGGAAAACACCAGGAGAGATCGGTTTGCCTGTAGTGGCAGAGAGAGGAGTGGGCATTGGGAAGCAAACCAGAGAGCTCTAATAACCTGTGGAGTCAGGCTGTGGTTGCCGATTTGGGGAAATGAGAGTAGCCCGTGCATTCCCAGTAGCAGGGGACCTGAGCTGGCATTCCCACAGTCTCCGGGAGCCACGGGCTACTGGCAGGGCCCCTTGAAGAGCGACAGTTGCCAGCTCGCTCCCTACCCAGGCCAGCGCAGACTGAGCAAGCACTGGGAATTAGGCTGTAGCTGTCGGCTTGGGGACCTGAGAGTCACCCGTGCATTCCCAGTAGCGTAGGACCTGAGCCTGCACTCCCACAATCTCAGGGAGCTGTGGGCTACTGGCAGGGCCCCTGGAGGACCGCCAGTCCCCAGCTCCCTCCCTACCCAGCCAGCGCAGACAGAGAAGCACCAGCAGTCAGGCTGTGGCTGCTGGCTTGGAAGAATTCTGAGTCGCCCTGTGTGTTCAACCACAGCACTAGGAAAGGCCCAACCCCAAGCCTGGGAGACCAGAAAAGCCTGGCTGGAAGCACGCGCCCTCACGCCAGGCCAGAGCTGGGAAGCCTTGGGAAAAACCTGCTCTCAGTGGGGCATGGGAGAGCGGCGCCACTCTGGATCTTGGGAGGGCACTGGCGAGACCAGTTGAGTTCACCGACACGTAAGAAAGGCCACACTAATAGCTCCTCGGGCCGCTGAAGCTAGTGAGCACAGAAGAAAAGGTATGAAGAGCTGGAAACCAACAACAGGAGTAGGTGGATGCGGAGAACACCAAGAAACCTGCAGGAATTCAGTGGTGCACACTGAATTAAACAGACATCCGACCACAGAAGTTGACGCCATAAACCCAGGGAAACAGAACAGATCAATACAAGAAGCTGAGGGCAACAAGAACAGCAACACAAACAATAGGAAGACAAAGAAACAATCCCCAAATGAAAGAAAAGGAGGAAGTCTCAGAAAGAATGTTAGATGAAATAGAGGTAAGTCAACTCTCATATATTGAATTCAAAGCACTGGTTATCAGGAAATTCAAAGAGCTTACAACGAGCTACCAGAAACTACAGGGGAGCTAAAATGAACTCTCTGCAAAATATACCAACATGAAAAAGGAAATAGAAACCATCAGAAAAGGACAAGAGGAAATGAAGAATACAATCTCTGAACTGAAGAACATAGTAGAAGGTATGAAGAGTAGAATCAATGAGGTGTAAGAGCACATAAGCGAGATCGAAGACAGGGTAGAAAGAATGTCCCAGACGGACCAAATAACGGAAAAGAGAATCAGGAAAAATAAGGAGAATTTAAGAGAAATGCAAGACAATATGAAACGTAATAATATCCAAATAATAGGAATACCAGAAGGAGAAGAAGAACAACAAGGGGTAGAAAACCAACTTGAAAGAGTAATAACGAAAAATTTTCCTAAGTTGAGGAGAGATAAAGTCACACAAATACAGGAATCACAGAGAGTCCCAAGCAGGTGGAACCCTAAGAGGCCTACTGCAAGACACATCATCATTAAAATGGCAAACCTCCAAGACAAAAGAAAATCCTAAAGGCAGAAAGTGAGAAAAAGGAAGTAACATACAAGGGGGTCCCAATAAGGTTGGCTACTAACTTCTCAATGGAAACATTCCAAGCAAGAACACAGTGGCAAGACATATTCCAAGTAATGAGAAACAGAGGCCTTCACCCAAGGATACTTTATCCAGCAAGGCTCTCAATCAAGATAGAAGGCCAAATAAAGAGCTTCCAAGACAAAAGAAGTCAAAAAGAATACGCTTCCACCAAACGAGCTCTACAAGAATTACTAAAAGGGCTTCTTTAAGGAAAGAAAGGAAAAGAGAGAGACAGAGAGGAACACAGGTACATAAATGGCAATGAATAAATACCTTTCAATAATAACCTTAAATGTAAATGGATTAAATGCACCAATTAAAACACACAGAATACCTGAATGGATAAGAAAGTACGACCCACACATATGCTGTCTACAAGAAACCCACCTCAGGTCAAAAGACCATCACAGACTAAAAGTGAAAGGATGGAAACAAATTTTCCAAACAAATGGTCAAGAAAAAAAAGCCGAGGTAACAATTCTAATATCAGACAAAGTAGACTTCAAAAAAAGGACCATAAAGAGAGACCCAGAAGGTCACTTCATAATACTCAAGGGAAGAATCCACCAAGAAGACATTAACATCGTAAATATATATCCACCCAACATAGGAGCACCCAAATATATAAAGAAAATCCTAGAGGACCTCACGAAAGATATCGACAGCAACACAATTAGAGTAGGGGACTTTAACACCCCACTGTCTAAAATGGAAAGATCTTCCAAACAAAATATCAACAAGGATACTGCACCATTAAATGACACTCTAGATGAAATCAAATGGACCTAATTGATATATATAGAGCCCTCCATCCCAAAGAAGCTAAATACACATTCTTTTCAAATGCACATGGAACATTTTCAAAGATACACCACATGATAGGACACAAAACCAGTCTCAACAAATTCAGGAAAATAGAAATCATACCAAGCATCTTCTCTGATCACAAGGGACTGAAATTGGAAACCAACCCCACAGGAAAAAACCCAAAACACCCTAAAGCATGGAGACTGAATGGTATGCTATTAAACAACGAATGGGTCAAGATTGAAATTAGGGAAGAAATCAAAAAACTTCTAGAAACTAATGAAAATGAACTCACAACAACCCAAAACTTATAGGACATAGTGAAGGCAGTCCTGAGAGGGAAGTCCATAGCAATACAGGCTCACCTAAAGAGAACAGAAACAATTCAAACAAACAACCTAACCCGATGCCTGCAAGCACTTGAGAAACAACAACAAAGACAGCCCAGAGCAAGTAGAAGGAAGGAAATAAGCCAGAGCAGAGCAGAATTAAATGGCATAGAAATTAAAAGCACAATTCTAAGTATCAATGAATCCAGGAGTTGGATTTTTGAAAAGATAAACAAAATAGACAAACCTTTAAGTAGGCTCATCAAGAAAAGAAGACAGAGGACCCAAATAAACAATCAGAAATGAAAGAGGAGAGATTACAACTGATACCACAGAAATAGGGAGGATTGTAAGAAATTACTATGCAGAAGTATATGCCAAGAAATTTGAAAACCTGGATGAAATGGAAAAATTTCTGGAAAAATATAATCCTCCAAAACTCAATTAAAAAAAGCAGAAAACCTGACCAGGCCAATAACAGCAAATGAAATTGAAGCAGTAATCAAAAAACTCCCATCAAACAAAGCCCTGGACTAGATGGTTTCACAGGAGAATTCTACAAAGCTTTTAAGGAAGAGCTAACCCCTATTCTTCACAGACTATTCCAATAAATCCAAAAGGAGAGAAAACTCCCCAACTCTTTTTAGGAAGCCAACATCATCCTAATTCTAAAGCCAGATAGAGACACAACAAAGAAAGAAAACTACAAGAAAATATCGCTGATGAATACAGACCCTAAAATCCTCAATAAAATATTGGCAAATCGCATCCAACAATACATCAAAAAGATCATACACCACGACCAAGTGGGATTCATCCCAAAGATGCAATGATGGTTCAATATACGCAAATCAGTAAATGTAATACACCACATAAACAAAAGCAAACACAAAAACCACATCATCATATCAACAGACACGGAAAAAGCTTTTGATAAGGTACAACACCCATTTATGATAAAAGTACTCGGAAAAATGGGAATACAGGGAGCATTCCTCATATAATAAAGGCCATATATGAAAGACCTACAGCCAACATCATACTCAGTGGGCAAAAACTGAAAGCTTCTCCACTAAGATCAGGAACAAGACAAGGTTGTCCACTTTCACCACTTCTATTCAATATAGTATTCAAAGTTCTAGCCACAGCAATCAGACAAGAAAAGGAAATAAAAGGCATCCAAATTGGAAAGGAGGAAACAAAATTGGCACTGTTTGCAGATGACATGATAGTGTACATGGAAAATCCTATAGCCTCTACCAAAAAACTGCTCAACTAATAAATGAATTTGGCAAAACAGCGATACAAAGTCAATATCCAGAAATCAAAGGCATTTTTGTATATTAAGAATGAAACAGCAGAAGGAGAAATCAAGAAAAAAATCCCATTCGATATAGCAAAAACAAAACTGAAATATCTAGGAATAAACCTATCCAAGGAGGTAAAAGACCTGTATGCAAAAAACTACACAACACTAAAGAAAGAAATCAAGGAAGACACAAACAAAAGGAAACATATACTATGTTCATGGATTGGAAGAATTAACATCATCAAAATGTCCATACTACCCAAAGCAATTTGGTTAGTATGATTCAATGCAATACCTATTAAAGTACCAATGACATATTTCACAGACATAGAACAAACACTTCAAAAATTTATATGGAACCATAAAAGACCCTGAATAGCAGCTGCAATGTTGAGAAAGAAGAACAAAGTAGGAGGGATCACAATACCTGATATCATACTGTATTACAAGGCCACTGTAATCAAAACAGCCTGGTACTGGCATAAAAACAGGCACATAGACCAATGGAATAGAACAGAGAGCCCAGAAATAAACCCAACTCTCTACAGTCAATTAATATTCGACAAAGGGGGCAGTAACATAAAATGGAGTAAAGACAGCCTTTTCAACAAATGGTGTTGGGAGAACTGGACAGCTACATGCAAAAAAATGAAACTCGAGCACCAACTTACACCATACACCAAAATTAATTCAAGGTGAATAAAAGACTTAAATATAAGCCAGGAAACCATTAAAGCCCTAGAAGAGAACATTGGCAGGAAAATCTCAGATATTCCACGCAGCAAGATTTTTACTGATACGTTCCCTAGAGCAAGGGACATAAAGGAAAGAAAAAACAAATGGGATTTCATCAAAATTAAAAGCTTTTGCATGGCTAAGGAAAACAGTATCGAGATGAAAAGAGAAGCAACAGTTTGGGAAAACATATTTGCCAATGATACCTCAGACAAGGGTTTAATCTCCAAAATATGCAAAGAACTCACACAACTGCACTGAAAGGAGACGAGCAACCCAATTAAAAATGGGCAAAGGACTTGAACAGACACTTCGCCAAGGAGGACATACAGAGGATCCAGAGACACATGAAAAGATGCTCGACATCCCTAGCTACCAGAGAGATGCAAATTAAAACCACAATGAGATACCACTTTATACCAGTCAGAATGGCTATCATGAACAAAGAAACAAACAACAAGTGCTGGAAAGGTTGTGGGGAAAAGGGGCCCTAGTTCACTGTTGGTGGGATTGCAGACTGGTACAACCACTATGGAAAACAGTATGGAATTTTCTAAGAAAACTAAAAATGAACGATTCTTTTGACCCAGCAATTCCACTACTAGGAGTATATCCTAGGAACCCTGAAACACCAATCCAAATGAACCTACACACCCCGATGTTCATAGCAGCACAATTTACAATAGCCAAGAGTTGGAAGCAACCTACATGCCCATTGGTAAAGGACTGGATCAAAAAGCTATGATACATTTACACATGGAATTCTATGCTGCAGAAAGGAAGAAGGAACTACTACCCTTTGCAACATCATGGATGGAACTGGAAAGCATTATGCTGAGCCAAATAAGCCAGGTGGTGAAAGACAAATACCATATGATATCACCATTAGCAGGAATCTAAACAACAAAACAAACAATCAAGCAAAATATGACCAATGGCATTCATTGCGTCATACGGAACAGGCTGACAGGGTCCAGAGGGGAGAGGGAAGAGAATCATAGGGGGAAAGGAGATGGACTCACAGGAATAAGTATAAAGGACACATGGACAATAACTAAGGGAGGGGGGTGGAAATGGGAGGGAGGTGGAGAGCACTGGGCGGGCAGGGCTGTGAATATAAGGCAGAAAACTGTTCTTGAACAAGAATTAAATTTAAAAAAAAAGAAATGAGATTACTTTGGGGAATAATAGAAATATTCTTTTTTTAAAGATTTTATTTATTTATTTTTAGAAGGGAAAGGAAGGAGATAGGGAGAGAAATATCAATGTATGGTTGCCTCTTGTGTCCCCTGCTGGGAACTGGCCTGCAACCCAAGCATGTGCCCTGACTGGGAATCGAACCGCGATACTCTGGTTCGCAGGCCCAAAATATTCTTTATTTTGACTATAGTGGCGATTATACCAATGTATACACACACGTCAAATCCCATTAATGTACACTGCAAGTGAATGTATTTTACTGTATATAAATTATACCAGAATAAAGTTTATTTTCTATAAACCAATTTAAATTAGTCGTCTTCTTGATGCTTCCCAAATAAGGAATAACCACCCCACTCTCAATTTGTCCAGAGCCCAGTTTCTCTTTCTGTTTCTTGATTCAAACCCATCACTAGTCCAGCTCCATTTGGGAAGTAAGGGACTATGCTTAAAATACAATAGAAATGTACCTCAAAAGTAAAAAAAGGAAGTGGAAGGAATGCATGGGGTAGATTGCAAGGAGAGAAACTAGACAAGGAAAAATGGAAACAAGGGAAAGAGGGAAGCATAAGACAGATGATGAGAGAAGAGAAATGAAAAGAAAGGAGATAATTTGGTATGATTGTATGTGTGAATATGCTTTACAATTGTAAAGACCGCACCAATATAAACTATTACTGTAAACATCCAGAAAAATACATTTTTAAAGAGTGTGAGAAATGAAGAAAATGAGAGAACTGAATAAAATGGTAGCACTCTGGAGTCTGTTTATTGCAAACAGGCGAGCAGTATGTCGCAACTTAATAGTTCAGATACAGGGACAATATCTAGTTTCCACTTCTAATTCTTCCTTTTCATCTGCATTTACTTACAAAACAAAGACAAAAACAAAAGAAAGAAACAAACAAAAACCTTTATAAAAANATTTGGGAAGTAAGGGACTATGCTTAAAATACAATAGAAATGTACCTCAAAAGTAAAAAAAGGAAGTGGAACGAATGCATGGGGTAGATTGCAAGGAGAGAAACTAGACAAGGAAAAATGGAAACAAGGGAAAGAGGGAAGCATAAGACAGATGATAAGAGAAGAGAAATGAAAAGAAAGGAGATAATTTGGTATGATTGTATGTGTGAATATGCTTTACAATTGTAAAGACCACACCAATATAAACTATTACTGTAAACATCCAGAAAAATACATTTTTAAAGAGTGTGAGAAATGAAGAAAATGAGAGAACTGAATAAAATGGTAGCACTCTGGAGTCTGTTTATTGCAAACAGGCGAGCAGTATGTCACAACTTAATAGTTCAGATACAGGGACAATATCTAGTTTCCACTTCTAATTCTTCCTTTTCATCTGCATTTACTTACAAAACAAAGACAAAAACAAAAGAAAGAAACAAACAAAAACCTTTATAAAAAGTTTAAGATTTCCCAGCTCACTTTCCTCAACTCTTCTTGTCAACTATAAGGACCAATCCTGATTTAAGCCCTGGAGGACAGCAGTGACCCTTTCCCTGAGTCCAGGGTTACTAACAAGATGAAAACTCAACAAATCTTCAATCTGCCAGAAAGGAAGCATGGAAGAGAAAGCAACTGGGAAGTTGTCCTCAGAAGACCACACGTGCCTGAGTACTTGCCCTGTTGTTTACATGCTATTGAAATGTAGAATTCTATAGTATACTTATAATAACATATATTTGCATTGAACCTTCTAAACTGAGCCTGTAACTAATTTCAATTTATCAAACAAAAAACTAATAAAAACTATTTCAAATAGTTTATGTATAAAACTATTTTTATACATAAAACAATGAAATATAATAGCAAAAAAATTAGAATGGCCCATTTGATCTTCCCATAAAACATTAGACTTAGAGACCCAAAGCTTCAATTCCCTAAGAAGTAGGCTGATACCATTCTTAAGGAACAGCCAATAAAATAATCAATAAACAGGAACAATAAATATAATAAGACTGTATTTCTGAGGTACTACTTATATCCATTTAAGATACATTTTAATTTTTAAAACTTAACATTAATGACATACAAATATATACTAGATAGGAAAAGAGGTTGAGAACTATAGACTTAAGCATCCAAATGGAAAAGAAAACCCTCTAGAACCATGAAATAGAAAAATCTGATAAATCACAAGGTCTGTCCAGGAAAAGTCCAGCCATTGTTAATACAATGAGAATACTTTACGCAACATCAATGTAACCTGGAACCAAGGAGACTAGACTGGAGTGCACATGCGTGAACAATGATGACTTCGTTGATGATGTACTAGTCAGTGGGGATGGTAGACATCGTGAGTAAGCATGCGTACTGTGTGGCTGTCATATTCAAATGACTGAGTAGAGCAATGAATCTGCATCAAATTTTGCATTAAGCTTGAACATTCCTCCACAGAAACTATTAAGATTCAGAAGGTGGGCAACTCGTGAGTGGCAGCTTCATCGAGACAACTACCCACTTACACAACTTGTGTCATACAGAGTTTTTTGGAAAAAAACATCAAATCGCCCACGTGACTCAGCCCTCCTACAACCCAGATTTGGCACCCCATGACTTTCGGCTTTTCCAAAAACTAAAATCACCTTTGAAAGGGAAGAGATTTCAGACCAACAATGAGATTCAGGAAAACACAAAGGGGTGGCTGATGGCGCCTGGGAGAACTGTGTGAGGTCCCAAGGTACCTACTTTGAAGGGGACTGAGGCATCATTATCCAATGTACAATGTTTCTTGTATCTTGTATCTTCTTCAATAAATGTCTCTGTTTTTCATATTACAAAGCTGGATACCTTCTGGACAGACCTTGTATTATATACAGAAACTCCTCAGTGTTCTCAAATGCTGATACATGTTCCAGCAGGGGGTAGCAAATAGTGGGTAAAATACATGGTTTCCATAAACATTAACTGACCATATGGAATAAAACATATAACTAGAAATATTACCGTAACTTTGAAATTATGAAAAACAAAATACTAAAGCTTATAAAAAGTAATGTTTTTGTTTTTGTCAGGATATTTAACACTGTGTGATGATGATAAAACAAATAACCTAATACATTAATGCTGTATGAGTATCATCTATTAAATAAAATTTTTAATAACATTAAATGCAATTAGTTTTAAAAAAGAGTTTGTGTGTGTAATTTTAATATGTTTATCTTTGCAATAGGCAAACCCATATGTAAACATAAGCCCATTATTCTGAACATTTGTATTTGAGCACAACATCACCCCCACTGGTGGTAGCTGAATCCAGTCACATAAGTATGTAATTTAGAGAACACTTAAATCAAACCTAATGAAAATGTTTATCATCATAGGTGTCTAAACTATATGTCTAATTTTTTTAAATTTATTGATTTTAGAGAGAGAGGAAAGGAGAGACAGAGAGAGAAGCATCGATTTGTTGTTCCATTTACTGATGCATTCATTGGTTGATTCTTGTATGTGCTCTGACCAGGGATCAAACCCACAACCTTTGCATAACAGGATGACATCCTATAATCAAGTGAGGTTTTCTCCAGGGTTGCAAAGTAGGTTTAAAAATGCATGAATTCTCCATGTTAAAGTTGTCACAAAAACACCAATGTTATTAAATACATTTAAGAAGTTATTTCAGATCTAATTTAATGCTGTCATGTGGCATTTAAAATTTTTTTCCTACCAATAAACAATTTTAAAAGCACAGTAGCAGTCAGCTGCCAATCACCTTGCAGTTCATGCTGGGTGGCTCCAAGCAGAACACAGGTGGCAGCTGACCATGGCCTGTACCTCCCAGGAGGCCCCTGACTCAGTCCACTCCATAGCCAGCTTCAGACCACATGGAACCATTTCCCAACCACCATCACAAGCAACATACTCAAAGGACAGACTTAGGGAGCACAAGAGCCCCGCTGAAGTTAAGTCCTGCTGTACGGGATAGGCCCCTGCACAGCTGATCATCCACAGTGGCCGGTGGTCACAGCCCATCCTTGCAGCTGTTCAGCCTAGTGGTAAATCCCTCTCATTGACATGCCAACAACAATCAAGGCTTACCTAAAACAGGCGGGTATACACAGCCCACACAGGAGGTGGGGCACTTGGACTACCCATCTGGAGTAATGAGGGGACTGTGTCACTGGACACTGGACACAGTAGGTACAGAATACCTACTACATTAGGCCATTCTACCACACCCAGGAGACACAGCAGCTCTACTACCTACTACATATAAATAAATGCAGGGGGGCCGGCAAAATGAGAAAACAAAGAAACATAGCCCAAATAAAAGAACAGAACAAAACTCCAGAAACAGAACTCAACACAATGAAGACAAGCAATCTACTAGATGTAAAGTTCAACACTGGTTTCAAGGACATGCAATGAACTAGTGAGAATTTCAACAGGATAGAAAGGGACACAAAAACCATAAAAAAGAACCAGTGAGAAATGAACAACATACTAACTGAAATGAAGAATAATTTATAGAGAATCAATATCAGAGTAGATGAAGCTAAGAATAAAATCAGCAATTTGAAATATAAGGAAGCAAAAGATATCCCAACAGAATAGGAAACAAACAAAACCCCAAAACTAGTATCTAAGAAAATAACCAACCAAATTCTTTTTTTAATATATTTTATTGATACCATTACAGTTGTTCTATTCCCCCCCTTCATTCCCCTCCACCCTGCACATCCCCCTCCCCCACCATTCCCCCTTCAGTTTATGACATGTCTCAAGTTCTTTAGATTCTATATTTCCCCTACTATTCTTGCCCTCCCCTATCTATTTTTTACCTGCCGTCTATGCTACTTATTTTCTGTATCTTCTCCCCCCTTCTCCTCCTCCCACTCCCCTGTTGCTAACCCTCCATGTGTTCTTCATTTCTATGGTTCTGCTCCTGATCTAGCTGTCCTCTTGGTTTGCTTTTGTTTTAGGTGTGGTTGTTAATAACTGTGAGTTTGCTGTCCTTTCACTGTTCATATTTTTCATCTTCTTTTTCTTAGATAAGTCCCTTTAACATTTCATATAATAAGGGCTTGGTGATGATGAACTCCTTGAACTTGACCTTATCTGAGAAGCACTTTATCTGTCCTTCCATTCTAAATGAAAGCTTTGCTGGATAAAGCAATCTTGGCTGTAGGTCTTTGGATTTCATGACTTGGAATACTTCTTTCCAGCCCCTTCTTGCCTGTAAGGTCTCTTTTGAGAAATCCGCTGACAGTCTGATGGGTACTCCTTTGTAGGTGACTGTCCCCTTATCCCTTGCTGCTTCTAGGATTCTCTCCTTCATTTTAATCTTGGCTAATGTAATTATGATGTGCCTTGGTGTGTTCCTTCTTGGGTCCAACCTCTTTGGCACTCTCTGAGGTTCCTGGATTTTCTGGAAGTCTATTTCCTTTTCCGGACTGGGGAAGTTCTCCTTGATTATTTGTTCATATAAGTTTTCCACTCATGGCTGTTTCTTTCCCCCTTCTGGTACCTTTATAATTCAGATGTCGGAACATTTAAAGATGTCCTGGAGGTTCCTAATCCTCTCCTCATTTTTTTGAATTCTTGTTTCTTCATTCTTTTCTGTTTGGTCATTTCTTCCTTCCTTCTGGTCCACCCCCTTGTTTTGAGACCCAGTTTCCTTTCCATCACTATCGGTTTCCCGTGCATTTCCCTTCATTTCAGTTAGTTTAGCCTTCATATGTTCCTCTAATTTGTGACTAAAATCAAACAGTTCTGTGAGCATCCTGATCACCAGTGTTTTGAATTGTGCATCTGAGAGGTTCACTATTTCTTTTTTCACTTAGAGTTATCAGCTCTGGGCCTTTGCGTTCTTCTTGAGCCATATTTTGGACTATTCATGCCTGTCATATATGAGGAGCAGAGCCCTACGTGTTCACCAGGGCCGGGCCACTCAGTCGCTGGGTTGTGACACTGTATGTGGGGGTGGGGTCAAAGGAAAGCAATGGCAGTCCCCTCTGCTGCTCCACCACCGCCGCCGCCGCTGCCACCACCGCCGCCGTGGGCCCCCAAGGTCCGCCCACTGTGTGTGAATGTGCGACTGCGGTCAGCCCACTGCTGCCCACCGCCGCCACTGGGTTCCCCGCTGGGGCCTGCTTGGTCCATCTCACTACTCACTCCTCTGCTGGCTTATCTGTGCACGAATGTGTAGCCACAGCCAGTCCACGGCCCTGCGCCTTCACTGGGTCAGCCCGATGCAGGGCTGCCTCTGCGGCTGGGGTCAGGGGATCTTTCCTGCCCATTCCCGCTCCGCTGCTGGCTCCGCCCCTCTTACTGGTCTGGTTGAACAGTGGGTTGTTGTCTGACTTCCGTATAGTTCAATTTTCTGTTCTTTGGCTGCATCTTTGTTCACCAAACCTTTGTTGTATTCAAACTTTGTTGTGGGAGAAGGCACAGTGTTTCCACCTACGCCTTGATCTTGGCGGAAGTTGGGCAACTAAATTCTAAACAGCACAAATTTACATCTTCCATGTCCTCTTTATATCTGAATATTCTAATCCAATATCTAGCAGAATTTTACCATTTAATAACTCTAAAGCAAAGAGAACAAGAGACTCCTCACCAATGACTGAAGGATGAGTGGGCCAAGGTATCTAAATGATGGGTGGGTGGAATACCTAATTATGTTCCAAAGGAGGAAACTAGAATGTGCTAATGTTGATTGTAGAAATACAGCACTTCATTGTTCCATCACTACAGTGTCAATCCAACATGAAATAAGCACCAATACATTCCATGGAATAAGCAAGTCTGCTGGTCCAGATATATTAATATTATGAGAAGCTCTCAATATTTCTAACCTTAAGTGCTTTCAGACACTAATTTAATTTAAAAATAGTACCTTATTCCGGTTCACAATGATAGTTTACCAAACAGCTGAAAATATTCTAAAAAATATCAATTAATGAATTATGTAGGGTCCTTGTTTAAATGGGTTAACAGTTTTGAAAGGTAACTGGTAGCATTAGCAAAAAATATATATTTTTAAATATATTATGTTACTAATGTATTCAAAAAATGTTACCAATTTATAGTAAGGTTCAGCTAAATTTAGTCCCCAAACTGTTCTTGAAGACAAGCCATAAATAAATGCAAGACAATTTAATAGTGAAATGTGCACTATTAGTTTTATTTTTACTCATTACAAAATAATCAGTATGAAAAATTAAAATATGTCTTCACTTAAGTAATTCTGCTTATTCTGTCAATATGACTAGTATAATTTTAATTTTTATTTCCATAATGCTTAATGATGTTAAGTGTCTTATAGGCATTTGTCATAAATCTCCTTTTTAAAAATTTATTTTATTGATTATGCTATTACAGTCATACCAATTTCCCCCATTAGTCCCCCTCCTCCCAATACCCCCACTCCATCCAGCCATTCCCTCTTAGTTCATGTCCAAGGGTCAGGCATATAAGTTCTTTAGCTACTCCATTTCCTGTACTGTTCTTAATACCCCTAAGCCTATTTTGTACCTACCAATTTGTATTTCTTAATCCTTGCACCTTTTCCAACACTCTCCTACTTCTTCCTCCCAACTGATAACCCTCCAAATGATCTCCATATCTCTGATTCTGTCTCTGTTATGCCTGTTTTCTTAGTTTGTTATTTAGATTCAATTATTAATAGTTGTGAATTTATTGTTATTTTAATGTTCATTTTGATCTTCATCTTTTTCACATAATTACCTTTAGCATTTCATATAACAATGACTTGGTGATAATGAACTCCTTTAGTTTTACCTTGTCTAGGAAGTACTTTCAAAGTGCTGCCCTTCCATTCTAATAATAACTTTGCTGGATAGAGTACTGTAAGTTGTAGGTCCTTGCTTTTCATCACTTTGGATACTTCTTTTCAGTTGCTTCTACCCCCCAAAGCTTCTTTTAAGAAATCAGCTGACGGTCTTATGAGAGTTGCCTTGTAGGTATCTAACTGCTTTTCTCTTGTTGCTTTTAAGATTCTCACAACCTTTTATCTTTAACCTTTGCCATTTTAATTATTATGTTTCTTTGCGTGGTCTTGTTTGGATCCATCTTGTTTGCAGCTCTCTTGTGTCGATTTCCTTTGTCAAATTTGGGAGGTTTTCTTTCATTATTTTTTAAAATAAGTTTTTGATTTCTTGCTCTTCCTCATTTCCTTCTGGCATCCCTACGAGTCAGACTGTTATGTTTAAAGATGCCTCTGAGGCTCCTTACCACATCCTCTGTTTTTTTTAAAACTCTTTTGCTGTTCTGATTGAATGCTTTTCTCTTCCTTATGTTCCAAATCATTGATTTGATTGTTGGCTTCATTCTCTCCACTGTTGGTTCCCTGTCAGGAGTGTCCAACCGGCAGCCCACAACCGCATTCATCCCAGAATGGCTATGAGTACAGCCCAACACAAAACCGTAAATTTACTTAAAACCCTTGTTTTGCTCATCAGTTTTCGTGTTTGTGTATTTAATGTGTGGCCCAAGACAATTCTTGTTTTCCAGTGTGGCCCAGAAACATCAAAAGATTGGCCACCCCCACCAGATTTTTCTTTATTTCACTTAGTGTAACCTTCATTTCTGTCTGGGTCTTTTTTATGCTATTGAAGTACCCAATGAGTTCCCTGAGCATCCCAATTACCAATGTACTGACGCCTGTGTTTTATAGGTTGCTTATCTCTATTTCAGTTAATTCTTTTCTGGAGTTTTGTCCCGTCCTTTCATTTAGGCCATATTTCTTTGTCTACTCATTTTGGCAGCTACATGTTTATTTTTGTGTAATAGGTACAGCTGCTCTGTCTCCCCGTCTTAGTAGTGTGGCCTACTGTAGAAAAGCACACCCATGAGTTGTATAGTGCAGAGCTTTAAGTAATAGCCAGAGCAGGGCAACCCGTGTCACCACTGTGTGGCTCTGTGCAGGGGAGGGCTCAGAGAGGGGACAATCCCACAGCCTGGCCTCAGAATTTTGCCTGGGAGGAAGCTGTCTCTCACCACTTACCCTGTTTCCAGTCACTTCAATTTCTCCCCTTATGCTACCTGGGTGTGTCTGGGTGAGTCCCAAGTCTGCTGAGGGCCCTTTAAGAGGAGTCTCTTGAGAATCCTGCAGTTTCTTCTGCTACCCCAAACCTCACTAGTTTTTACAACCAGAAGTTACAGGGACTTATCTTCCTGGTTCTGGAATCTTAGGCTGGGTGCTCTGGTCTGGGACTTGGATCCCTCACTCCCAAGGTATCCCTCCCAATTTTTATCTAGCAGACAGGGATGTAGGACTGCCCATGCCACATCTCCATGCCTCTCTACACCACTCCGCGTCTCTGCACTTCACCTCTCCAACCATCTCCACCTCTCTGCCCTTCCTACCCATCAGGATGAATATAGTTCTTTAAACCCTCGGCTGTCACACTTCTATTCAATTTTATAACAATTCTGGGTGCTATTTATTTTACAGTCCAGTTATAATTTTTGCTATAGTTGTACAAGGAAGAGAGGCATGTTTATCTATATCTCCATCATGACCAGAAGTCCCATATATCTTCTTTGGTGAAGTGTCTCTTTAAATCTGTCTATTTTTTAATTAGATTGTTTGTGTTCTTAGCAAGGTTGGGGAATTTTTAATATATGCTGGACACAGTCCTTTACCAAGACGTGAAGGAAGTAGAATGTTCGTGCACTACAGCTAGGAATGTAAAATGTTACAACTATTTTGAGAAACACTTTGGCAATTATGGTACATAAAACTTAAACATACATCTACTATATGATCTAGCCATTCTACTCCTACATATTAATCAGGGAGAAATTAAACCCCATGTCTTACAAAGACTTGCACATGAATATTCATAGCAGCTTGATTTGTAAGTTGAAAACTAGGAGCAACTCAAATGTTCACCAACAGGTGAAGTGATAAATCAGCTACGGGATATCCATACAATGGAATACTATCAACAATAAAAAGGAATGAGCTATTGATACAGACAACATTAATGAATCTTAGAGTAATTAAGCTGACTGAGATGAGCCGAACAAAAACACACACAAACTGTATGACTCCAATTATGTAAAATTCTTTAAAGTATCAACTAATCTATAACAACAAAAAGCAGATCAGTAAATGCCAGAGGAGGTAACTACCTAGGCACATGAGGAAATTTTGAGGGTGATAGTTATGTTCACTATCTTGATTGGCAAGGGCTTCATTTCAAAACTTACCAAATCATACATTTCAATAGGGACAGTTTATTATTAGTCATTTAGACCTCTATTTAATAAAAAGAAAAGGTATTAGTGTAAGAATATTGTCACTATATTTACTATATACTTTTTAAACTGATATATTTAATGTACTTTTAAAATTGATACAGATATACATACTTGTTAAATTGATACATACTTTTATATGTACATATAATTCACATACCAAAAAATTCACCATTTTAAAGTATAAATTCACTGTTTTTTTATTGACAAGATTATGTAATAACTATCACAATTTAACTTCCGAACATTGTCATCACACCTCCCCATAAAAGAAATCTCTACCACATTTCCCCCCAGGCTCTCAGAATGTACTTAATTTCTAGATGACAATTATCTTATCTGGTCACTGCAATTCAAGTCTCAAGGCCTTTCAAGTTTGAGAGATTGGCTTAAGTTAATTTCAAGGGCGCTTATGGTATAAATACTGGTACTCTTCATCATTTTATTCTTTCTAATGTGAATCAGACCCATATTGATATAAAAATCGGTAATTTCAAGACATTCCAGTCATAAAAATATAATTTAGATACATGTGTAATTATAGTAGTGATTACCAAATTATTACTTCTATTAAAATATTAATTTCAAATAAAGAAACTTCATTTCCCTCCTGGCGTCTCCTTATTATCAATGCTAGATCTAGCCAATACTGAACCATAGCAGTGAATAAAGAGAAGATGCCTTCATAAATTTTGAATAGCACATAATCTGTAAAGCGTTAAAAATTTAAATTAATACAATCCATTTTGAAATAAACTCACTGCAAACAATACTTTCTCAACATCATCATATTTATAAAATTTTCGGTAAAGCCAACACCTCATTGGAAGGATAATGGGTTTATACTCTGTACTGCGCCAACTCAAAGCATTATGATTGACCATATGGTCTCACTTATGTGTGTAATGTAATAACAAACAAAATAAACTGACAAAATAGAAACAGAGGCATGGATACATGGAAGTGACTGACAGCTGTCAGAGGGGAGGGAGAGGGAAGCATCATACACTGGATGAAAGAAGGTGAAGGGATTAGCCAAAGAACACGTATGCATGACCATAGACATGGAAAACATTGTGGTGATGGCCAGGGCAGGGGAGAGGGGGGAGACCAGATAAAGGTGAGCAATGGTGGGAAAAATAGGGAATCTGTAACACAGACAACAATAAAAATAAAGAAAAAACTCACCATTTCCATAACAGCATCCATTGTTTCTAGAAGAACTGATAATCATAAAGCCTAGCAATTTTTTATTATGAAGGAGTATTAGTGATGATAAATATATATATTAAACTTTAGGAGACCATTCTGCATGGCATGGATCCAGCCCCCAGTGGCAAACATTTATTTACTACAAAATAACTTCCTAAAACCCATGCTAAACCTTCCTAGGACCAGTGTAACTGATCCAACCACTTTTGCCCTTTTCATTTGCAAATATCCCCCTTCTGTGATGTGATTATCAGCACTGGCTCATTTGTTTTCCCTAAAAGGTAACCACCTAAAGCAACTTGTGCATAGTAAATGAGGACCATCATGCGATGTGCCAAGAAACCCAATAAAGGCTGGTCATGGCAAAGGCCACGGTTTTTGCTCCCCTTGAGAGAAAAGCCATGCTGTCCCTTTTCCTCCACCAGACTTGATAGTCATTTTGAATGTCTCATTTTTCATACATAATGACATGAACAATGCAGGCTGGTGTCCACATCAATAAACCTTGGAATAATTTATATGTTTTACTTATTCTATTATCCTACAGATTATTTTTGAAGCACAGCAATGAAATTTGATAAAGCAAAAAAAATAAATGCTGGTACTAGGCATTTTACACTCTTGCATTTAGCACAGTCTGAAAAAGAAGTAATCATTACTCACTGCTAAAATTTTAACTTTTTAAAAAATTTATTTATTTTTAGAGAGTGGAGAAAGGAGGAAGAAAGAAAGGGAAATAAACATCAATGTGTGGTTGCCTCTGGTGTGCCGCCTACTGGGGACCTGGCCCACAACCCAGACACGAGCTCTGACAGGGAATCTAACCAGTGACCCTTTGGTTCGCAGCCCAGCACTCAATCCACTGAGCCACACCAGCCAGGTTTTAGCCAGGGCTAAACACTTAATTTTTCATACAATATATTCCAAGCACTTCAAATAACAAGTTAGATATGTTCCCAATGATGTGCCTAAGCAATACGTTTAAGCATTATAAATTGTAATGTGTTAAAGCATGATTTGTGAAAGATATTATTATATTTTCTTAGGAAAAATATAGAATAAACATTATAGCATGACCATGTAATTGAAATATCAAAGGCAGAAAAATTTCAAAAATCATTTAGTACACATCTTTCTGATAATATTTTGGCTAAATAATATCACTAAGACTAAGTCTTGGTATTTGAGATGGATATAATCAAAGACCTTCTGATCCTACAAAGTTACAAATACCACTAAAGAGATCCACTTCAGAAAAATTACTAGGTACCTATTGAAAAGAAAACCACAAATCCTCATTAAAATGCAGGTGTTAGTAATTCTATGCATATTTGATAGCTATTCAAAATTTTGCCTGAAAAATTGGGAACTGCTTCATCACAGACTTTGCATCTTGTTAATAGTCAAAATCATGAATATTACCCTTGAGTATTTAGACTCTACTCCAAATGTTTGGGAAAGTAAGGAACAAATGAAGAAATGAATTAACTAAGTCTTCTAGGCACAATGTCAACAAGGGATTTGTCACCTACAAAACAGCATTTCTCCTAGATCTCTCTCCTAGAGAAATGAAAACTTAAGTTCACATAAAAACCTGTACATGAATGTTTACAGTAGTTCTATTCATAATCACCAAAAACTGAAAACAATACAAATTCCTTCAACCAGTGAATCAATAAACAAAAGTGATACAACCACACAGCAGTATCCCAACAAACACAAAGTAACAAATTACAGTGTTTATACAAAAACTTGGATAATTCTCAAAGGTATTAAGCTGATCAGGTACAAGAAGTCAGTCTCAAAAAGGTACATACTTGATGACTATATTGACGTTCTCCAAAAGACAAAACTGTGATGCAGAACCCCTGGGCGATCACCAGGGTTAGGCATAGCAGGTGAGGGGCAGGTAGGCATCACTATAAAGAGAGATCATGATGGAATTTGGGGGTGATGGGGCTATTCTGTACATGACTGTGCTTGAGGTTACATAAATCTATGCATATTAAAATTCACAGGTCTGTATTTTTAAAAGGCCTATTGCATATGATAGTTTAAAAATAAACAGCATTTCTAAGAAATCTATTAAGTTTATTCACCCATTTTGAAAAATGTGACAATGTTGAGAACAGCCAATTATTAAATAAGTTTGATCCATAATATTTGTTAATGTTGATAATATAACAAAAGCCAACAAACTAAGTGACTAAAAAAAGCCTTTAAAACTCTACTAACTTTGTAATAAAAAAGAACTTACCAAGTTCATTGAGACTCTGGGCAGCTTTTGTAATCTCTCTACTTCCCCCTTGCAGTTGTCCTTGGAGTCTCTTACTGAGATGTAAGATGCGAATTATTCTCCGAAGCAAATCACAGGCAACCTATACAAACATCACAAGGTTAAAAGTAAATCTCTCCATTCTTTCTAGATGCTATAGATTGTCTTTTTTGATTTCCACCAATCAGAAACCTAAATAAGCACAAGTCTTAAAAAGCATCATTATAGTAAAATAAACTCCAATTCATCCCACATGGAAAGAATTAAGGATTAAGATACTATGAAACCCATGGACTCTCCAGTCCTCCACCAGTTTTCTTCTCTAGGCCAGTGGTTCTCAATCTTGACTTCCTATTAAATTCAAGTGGGTAGGTTCAAAAAGTTCCAGTGCCAAGGCCATAGTCCCGATCAATTAAATCAGAACTTCTAGCAGTGGGAACTAAGCATCATAATTTTTTTTCTAATATCCTCAGGCGGTGCCTTTGTGTAGCCCACAATGACATCTACTGTGTGAGGACTGCCTAGCTTCCTACTATGACCTCCTATTGTTTCTGATCCTGGCTTCTCTTTTCTAAGGACCAGAGGAACAGACCTGAAGTTTTCTCCCAATTTTACTAGACCTTAAAGAATAAGCATGCCTTACTTGAATTTTCCTACCTTTTTAATTACAAATAATCATCCAAGAAAAAAGTTATTTTAAAAACTTTTTTAAAATTATTTTTATTTTTATTTTTTATTTTATTTATTTCTCTTTAGAGGGGAAGGGAAGGAGAGAAGTATCAATGTATGGTTGCCTCTCATGAGTCCCCTGCTGGGAACTGGTCTGCAACCCAGGCATGTGCCCTGACTTGGAATCGAACCACAATCATGTGGTTCGTAGGCCCGCACTCAATCTACTGAGCTATGCCAGCCAGGGCTATTTTAAAAACTTTTAAAAATAAAAATGTTTTAACCTTTGTCACCATATACATCACCATATGTGTCACCTCCTACTATCTTTTATTTTATTTTTTTTTTATTTTTTTACCTTTAGAAGGGAAGGGAAGGAGAGAAGGAGAGAAATATCAATGTATGGTTGCTTCTGGTGCATCCCCTGCTGGGAACTGGCCCCTTCTGGGAACTGGCCTGCAACCCAGGCATGTGCCCTGACAGGGAATCGAACTGCGATCTTTTGGTTCACAGGCCCGTGCTCAATCCACTGAGCTACACCAGCCAGGGCCTATTATCTTTCCTTATCAAATCTAATATTGGTTCTATATGTGTCCAAAAGACTAAGGCATAAAATAAAACATATTTCAGGGTGCTTCATTATAGAAGCCAGATCCAGGACAACTGCCTGGGGGAGAGTGAGGAGAAGGGAAACTGATGGAGTAACAAACACCTAATGTCCTTCCAGCTCAACAGTGATAATGAACAAGAGAGAGACCCCGTCTGTGCTGCTGCAGCAGCACCACCATCTTTGCACGGCCCCGAAGCTTGTTGAATAGCAAGAACATCTCCCATCTAAGGAGGAAAATCCTAACTAGTAGCAATAAAAAAAGCACTGAGAAGACAGGGTCCCTGAGGCTCCAGCTGTAATAAACATTTTTTTATTCTGAGTGAAACACACACCACCACACTCATGCACTCACAATGTGCACACACATGTTCAGCATATACAAACACTAAAATATAAACAAAAATCAAATATATGTTTACAAACATGTAAGTCAAAGGCAACTAGGCATTAAACATGTTTACCTGATTGCTTTTCTGTGTAACTATCGTTTGAAGTACTTAAAGTAATAAATGAATGCCAAATGCGGATTTCCCCCTGGAAAGTGGAAGACTTGGGCATCTTTATCTTTTAATTACATTTTATTTATTTTCTGAATAGGTAATATGAGCACATGATTCAAAATTCAAAAGCTAAAAACAATAAAGTCACCCTCATATCTCAACACAAACTCCCAACACAACCATCTGTCAGCTTCGTGCCTGTGGGACTGCACTTTCAGACAGATCCTAGCCATCATTCCTCTGAGATTCTGAATACATCATGAGGAGAAAGACACATCCTATGTTAGTCTAATCACCTAGAATTGTCCTTTCAGAAGTCCCCAGTACCTACCCAATAAAGGATATAACCTCAAACATGAAATCTTTGAGCTTATTTCTACTGCTTTTACTTGTAACCATAGTTAATCTCTCACCAAGTCTAACTGACTATCCTTTTGTTGTATAACACAACAGCTATTTTTTTTTAATGACTGAGTTAAGCTATTTTTTTAACAATTCAGTTCAGTTATGGCTTTGGATTTTTTTAAGATTTTATTTATTTATCTTTAGAGGGGAAGAGAAGAAGACAGGGAGAGAAATATCAATGTATAGTTGCCTCCTGTGCATACCCTGCTGGGAACTGGCTTGCAACCCAGGAACCATGGTTGTTTGGTTCGCAGGCCCGCGCTCAATCCACTGAGCTACACCAGCCAGGCACAATAGCTCTTTTAACTTTATTCCTACAAGCATCACACTAATCCAAATCTTCATCACCTTCCTCTTAATACTGTGGTCTCCTGGCTAACTTCCCAGTCTCTTACTGAAATCCATTCTGCCAGATTTATCCTCTTACAAACAGTTTTCAGCACTCCAGCCCCTTTTTTAATAAACCTCACTGACTTACTACGCTGAATATTCTCAGAATAGCATTTAATAAAATCCTCAGTCAACAAGTCAGTCTATTAAGACATCCGCTCTCACCATTTTCTAATATAGTTGCCTCCACTCGAATCAATTTTCTTTTCTTAATTTTAGACTTTTATTATCAAAAATAATACAAACATATTATTCAGCACTAAAAAGCAATAGAACTATCAAACTATGAAGCGACAGAAGAACCTTAAATGTATATGACTAAGTGGGAGAAGCCAATCTGAAAAGGAAACCTACTATATGATTCCAACTATATGACATTCTGGAAAAGGCAAAACTATGGAGACAGTAAAATCATCAGTGGTTGCCAAGGGCTGGGGGATGAGTAAGCTGAAAACCAAGGATTCTAGGGCACTGAAAACACTCTGTATGACACTATAATGATGGACACATGTCATCATACATTTTTCCAAACCCACAGAATGTGTTCCAAGAGCAAACCTTAATGTAAATGATGGGCTGTGAGTGATTCGTCAGTTGCAGCACATGCACCACTCTAGCAGGAAACGTTCATTAAGGGGGAAGCTGTGGATGAGAGGATACACAGGGATTCTCTGTGTTTTCCTCTCAATTTTGCTGTGAACCTAAAACTGCTCTCTAAACAACTAAAGTCTTTAAAAATACAGATAAGATACTACAAACAAAGAAAATCACATACAGCTATTCAGTAATAGCTGACTGAACTTGTAACCACCACACAGAGCAGAAGAAAGAGCCATGTCAGCTGTTAAAGAAGCCCCTCATGAACACTCTGCCAATGTCAAAACCCTCCGCCCATCGCCCTGTACTCCTCATTCCCAACAAAAGAAACAACTATTCTGGCTTTTGTGGTAATCACTTCTTTACCCTATTTATGGTTTTATTACTGAAATGTCTCTATGTAAACACTATACGTTAATTTTGCCCACCCCCCCTTTTTAAGGATTTCATTTATTTCTTTTTAGAGAAAGGGTAATGAAGGGAGAAAGAGAGGGAGAGAAACATCAATCAGTTGGTCACCTCCCACATGCCTCCAAGTGGGGACCTGGCCTGCAAACCAGGCATGTGCCCTGAAAGGGAATCAAACCAGCAACCTTTAGGTTCAAAAACTGGCACTCAATCCACGGAGCCCCACCAGCCAGGGCTAATTTTGCCCTTTTAAAATCTATATAGCTTCCACTGTTATCTCTTTTTTCTTTTCAATCTGTTGTATATATTGGATCATCTGTCCTGTATAGTTTCCCACAGACTTAAGTTTTCTTGGCTGCACTCCCACAGTGTAGCTCAACACGTTCTGCTATCATCTGTATTTCTTACACCAGACTCAGATTTAATATCTTTGGCAAGATTACTCATTAGGTGGAAGAGTAACTAGAACACATATGATGTGTATGTTCTAGTGGGTGTGAAAGTTTTCTCTTTCAGTGCTTTTAGCAGCCACTAAAACTAAATGTCAAAATGCATTAACGTGATGATACTCCAATTCTATCATTTTGTCTTTATTTGCCAGTATACAAAATTTCTCTATAAAAAGAAACTTTACCTCATCTATTTGTTTAGCCAATGCTATGTTCATATAGAAAAGTAAGAATAAATACTTGACTCTTCCCATGGTTTATCAGTTTTTAAAGTTTAAAACTGCTTTCCTAATATCCACCAAAGACAAATAATTACTTGATTTTGTTTTGGCTATCATCACAAATGCATAGATTTAAGCATAAAAAGGGTGCCAATCCACTGTACTTCTTATCCTAGAGATGCTTATTACACTGTCCCACTTTTGGTCAATGGGAGCCTCTGAAGGTGATCAAATGTACACATTTACAGAAAACTAAGAGGTCTCTGAAGGCACAAAACTTTCAGTTCTAAAACTGGGAGAGCTGGTCACCCCAGAGCCAACGCAAGTTGGCTGCTGAATCCTTTTGTCACAACCTCTAGTTAGCAGCTGTTGATAAGCTCCCTTGGTACGTAATATAAAAATATTCCAAAATCATTTTATATATTTCATGCCCCAGACCTGGAATGAATGGTTTATCAAAGAAGCCCTGATTTCTTTTAGAAGTCAACAGCGTATCAAGACCACATTCTGGGAACTAGGTTTCCGCATTTCTGGGACTTTTCAGTAGGTACAGCTAGGAAATGTTAGAATTAAAATATCATATATTCATTCACTCTATTCTATAATACACATAAAAATTCTCAAGTTAACATTATATACACATATATATTTGTACAAAAATATATACACATATAATATATATACCATTTTAAGAGAAAATTAAAATATGA
Source organism: Sturnira hondurensis (assembly GCF_014824575.4). Taxonomy (NCBI): domain Eukaryota; kingdom Metazoa; phylum Chordata; class Mammalia; order Chiroptera; family Phyllostomidae; genus Sturnira; species Sturnira hondurensis. Next base: position 250,273 of record NW_028088904.1, on the reverse strand, counting down.
ATTCACACTGATTACTTTCAATTAAAAATCAAGAAAACAGGGTGTTTACTTTATCTTCTAACTTATTTCTTCCACACAGGAACTCCTGGCTCTCAAAACACAGAAAATTATCAGCATTATAATAATTTAAACTATTCCTTAGTTTTGCTACACAATGCATAGAAAACATTATCTTAATAAAAAACCAACACTACAGAAATATAATTGCTAAAGACAGTTAAAAAATTGTTTTGTGTATGTTCTTTACATATTTTTATACAATTAAAAATTTTTTTCTGTCAAAACTTATGGCTAATTACCCTGACCAGTGTGGCTCAGTTGGTTGGACATCGTCCTGCAAAGCAAAAGGTCACTGATTTGATTCCCAGTCAGGCACATGCCAAGGTTGCAGATTCAGTCCCTGGTCAAGGCATGTATAAGAGGCACCAATTGATGTTTCTCTCCCTCTCTTTCTCCCTCCCTTCTCCTCTCTCTAAAAATAAATAAATTTTTTAAAAACCCATACAGCTGTTAAGTGAAAAAAAATCAGTCAGAAAAAGACAAACACCATACGTTTTCTCTTATATGTGGAATCTAAAGAACAATATAAATGAACAAACAAAACAGAAACAGATTCAGATACAGAGATAAGATTGATGGTTGCCAGAGGAGAGGCTGGTTGGGGGACTGGGTGAAAAGGTGATGGGATTAAGAAATATGAATTGGTAGTTACAAAATAAAGTACAGGGCTGGCTGGGGTACTGACTGAGCAGAGCAGCCGTAGCCTCCACGTGCCCAGAGAGCAAGGTAGAGCCAACTGTGCAGAGCTCTGCAGCCAGCAGCCCAGGGAGAAGCAGTTATGTTGTCCAGCTGAAGTGAACTGGCCTCCTTAAAACTGCCCAAGCCCTGGTACCAGGTCTCAGTCCCAGCACTAAGACTCTTTGTAGAGGACTTGCTTAGATGAGGGGACTATCACCTATGGTTTCATACTGGGAATTCACCATTGCAGGAGAACATCATAATACAGAGAAAAGTGCCCCAGCCTCAGAGACCTTTGACCTTGATTTGAGCCTGGCTTGACCATAGTTGTGTGATTACCTGGCCTTTCTGACCCAGTTACCTCATCTGTAAAATGGCCTGAATAATAACTACCTAGAGTGAAGATTAACAGAATTACTTATATAATGTTTTCTCCACAAAGTAGATGACTATTAGGTACTATGGTACCCCTTATTTTTTCCTTGTACCTCTACTGAAGTATAATTGATAGACAAAAATATGCACATTCAAATTGCACATCTTGATGAATTCTGACATTTGTATATCCTTATAAAGTTCTACCCCAAAGTAGTGAACATAAATATGACCACTCAAAAGTTTTCTACATCACCTTATCTCCGACTCCTGCCACTCTCTCTGTCTTGCTTCCCATGCCTAGGCTATCACTATTCTGCTTTCTATCACTACCGGTTAATTTGCATTTTCTAGAACTTTCTGTAAATAGCATAATACAGCATGTAGCCTTCTCAAACTCGGTGTAGTTCTACTGATATTCATGTATGTTGTCTGTATCAACAGTTCATTTCTTTATTGCTGAATAGTATCCATTGTACGGAAATACCATGATTTATTTATCCATTCACCTGTTGATAACATTTGGGTTGTTTTCATTTTGGAGGGGCTATAAAAATAAAGCCACTGTGAGCAAAATAAATAAGGAATGGATGGAACTGGAGAGCATTATGCTAAGTGAAGTAATCCAGATGATGAAAGACAAATACTATATGATTTCACCCGTAAGTGGAACTTAATCAACAAAACAAACAAGCAGGCAAAATATAAGCAGAGACAATGAAATAAAGAACAAACTGACAGCGACCAGAGGGGAGAAGGGAGGTAGAAAATGAGGGAAAGAAGGGGAAGAGATATAAAGGAACATGTAGAAAGGACCCATGGACAAAGCCAAAGTAAATATGGACGGTGGGGCAGGGGAAAGTGGTGGTTGGAAAAAGGAGGCAATTGTATTTGAAAAACGATAAAAAAATGATAATGGAAAAAAGTAAGTAAATAAAGACTTCTGGCCAAGATGGAGGCGTAGGTGGAAACACTATGCCCCCTCCCACAACTAAATTTAAAGACAGCGAAGTTTTAGAAACAAAAACGCAGCCAAAAGAGTGAAAACTGAACTGGACGGAAGTTGGACAACAATGAACCACTCAGCCAGACAGGTAGGAGGGGCAGAGTCAGTGGAGGAGCAGGGTCCAGCTGGAAAGATCAGTTCCGCCCAACGGACCCAGGAGCGTAGGCAGAGGCAGTTGGTGATTGCCAGGTGTGGGGTGGCGAGGGGCGCACCCAGTGAGGGCGCAGGGAGGCTGGCTGACAGCGGTCACACATTCACTCGCATATAAGCCAAGCAAAGGAGCGAACAGTGAGACAAACCGCACAGGCGAGGGCCCCAGTGACAGGAATTAGAGCCTGAAAACACCAACTGGAAAGACTTTCTCAGGGTCAAGTGGCCAGGAGAGTCTCCCAGGCTCACAGAGAGCTCATTGGAGAGACCCACAGGGTCCTGGAGAGTACTCGGGCCCACAGACCCAGGAATCATCACCAGAGGGGCCCAATGTGCTTGTGGGAAGCCGCAGAGGGGACAGAAAATTTGAGAGAGATCAGGGGGAAGCAAAGCGCCATTTTTTTCCCCCTCTCTGACCCCGCCCCCACATACAGCGTCACAACCCAGTGACTGGGTCGCCCTGCCCTGGTAAACACCTAAGGCTCCGCCCCTAAAACATAACAGGTGCGAACTGACCAAACATTATAACTCAAGAACAGCTCAAAGCCCCAGAGCCTATAATTCTAAGTGACCAAGAAATAGCTAACCTTTCAGATGCACAGTTCAAAACACTGGTGATCAGGACGCTCACAGAATTGGTTGATTTTAGCCACAAATTAGAGGAACATATGAAGGCTAAACTAATTGAAATGAAGGGAAATGCACAGGAAACCAATAGTGATGGAAAGGAAACTGGGACTCAAATCAAGGGGGTGGACCAGAAGGAAGGAAGAAATGACCAAACAGAAAAATGTGGAGTTACAAGAATTCAAAAAAATGAGGAGAGGCTTAGGAACTTCCAGGACAGGTGGCAGACCGGACGCCATAGTCCCCCTTTGACCCCGCCCCCACATACAGCGTCACAACCCAGCGACTTAGTTGCTCTGCGCTAGTGAACACCTTAGGGCTCCGATCCTGCTACGGAACAGGCACGAACAGCCCGAAAGATGGAGCAAGAAGAACTCAAAGTCCCAGAGCCAATAACTCTCAGCGACCGAGAAATTGCCAGCCTCTCAGGAGCACAATTCAAGACACTGTTTATCAGGATGCTAACAGAACTGGTGGATTATAGTCACAAATTAGAGGAACATATGAAGGCTAAACTGATTGAAATGCAGGGAAATGCACAGGAAACCAATAGTGATGGAAAGGAAACTGGGACTCAAATCAATGGAATGGACCAGAAGGAAGAATGAAAAATCCCACCAGAAAGGAATGAAGAAATGAGAATTCAAAAAAATGAGGAGAGGCTTAGGAACCTCCAAGGCATCTTTAAACGTTCCAACATCTGGATTACAGAAGGGGGAAAGAAACAGCCACGAGTGGAAAACTTATTTGAACAAATAATAAAGGAGAACTTACCCAGTCTGGCAAAGGAAATAGACTACCAGGAAATCCAGGAAGCTCAGAGAGTCCCAAAGAAGTTGGACCCAAGAAGGAACACACCAAGGCACATCATAATTACATTAGCCAAGACTAAAATGAAGGAGAGAATCCTAGAAGCAGCAAGAGATAAGGGGACAGTCACCTATAAAGGAGTACCCATCAGACTGTCAGCAGATTTCTCAAAAGAGACCTTACAGGCAAGAAGGGGCTGGAAAGAAGTATCCCAAGCCATGAAATCCAAAAGACCTACGGCCAAGATTGCTTTATCCAGCAAAACTTTCATTTAGAATGGAAGGACAGATAAAGTGCTTCTCAGATAAGATCAAATTGAACGAATTCATCATCACCAAGCCCTTATTATATGAAATGCTAAAGGGACTTATATAAGAAAAAGAAGATGAAAAATACGAACAGTGAAAGGACAGCAAACACATAGTTATTAACAACCACACCTAAAACAAAAGCAAACCAAGAGGACAGCTAGATCAGGAGTGGAACCATAGAAATGAAGAGAACACATGGAGGGTTAGCAACAGGGGGGTGGGAGGGGGAGAAGGGGGGAGAAGGCACAGAAAATAGCATAGATGGTAGGTAGAAAATAGATAGGGGGAAGGGGGAGAATAGTGGGGGAAATATAGAATCTAAAGAACTTGAGACACGTGGTTATAAACTAAGGGGGGGAGAATGGTGGGGGAGGGGGGAGTGTGTGGGTGGAGGGGAATGAAGGGGGGGAATAGAACAACTGTAATGGTATAATCAATAAAATATATTTTAAAAAAAGAACTTAAGATTCTGTTCTCTTTCTTGTTAAGGAAGTACTAATAACTTTATCAGGAGAATAAAATATCTGATGTTTGTTTTATAAAAAAGATGACACATGTAAGTTTCCTGTTTTCAATAATGGTAGAGTAGGTTATTACCTTACCACTGAAAACTAAAAAGCAAATCCGCTCGTAATCTGAGCATGCCCGCTAACCCTGGAAAACCAGAACCCACATTCTGAATGCCTCTGAGGCAAAATGAAGCAAAAGAGTTAAAGTTAATTAAATGATATTTAATGGTATCCTTGGACTGGTAATGATTTTTAATGCCACAAGAAACAAATCAAATCCTCTCAGAAGGGTCAAATATTCTTAAAAAATAGCTTTTCAAATAATCTGTGTAGAGAATAACAAAAGATAACCAGGCACCCAGGGAACTGAACTCTATCAGATATAAGCAGCAAACACTACAAACACAAATGTACCCACAAGACTACAAATACTTTCCCTACCAGAGTATGCAATAGAACACCTCATCAGAACATATTCAAAGAAAGAAAAGTCAAGGAACAAGAAATAGGACAGGATATGTAACAGTTTAGAAAAACAAAAACAGAGTTTCTACGGGCCTGCGAACCAGAGGATCACAGTTCAATTCTCAGTCAGGGCACATGCCTGGGTTGCAGGCCGGTTCCCTGCAGGCCAACTCCCAGCAGGGGACCCACGAAAGGCAACCATACATTGATGTTTCTGTCTCCTTCCCCTCTAAAGATAAATAAATAAAATCTTAAAAAAAAAACTAAAAAAAAAAGATTAAAAAAAAACAGAGTTTCTAAGAATAAAACATACTAATCAAAATTTAGCAAAATAATAATAAACAAACTAGCTTAAGAATTAATGAAATGGAAAACTAATCAGAAAAAAACACCACAGAGAATATCATGAAAAGACAAAAATATGTAAAATAAGGAAGATAAAGAGAGAATGTTGAGCATATATTTATTCAGAATCTAAAGACAAAGAAGACAGAATGATGCATATCCGAAGAATCATGGATAACAAAAGAGATAAATTCACAGATAGAAGAAGAAAAACAAATTGCACATGAAATGAATAAAAAACACACACACACATTCTGAAACTGAAGAGAATCAAAAGAAGAGAAAGTCCTGAAAGCCGGAGGAACACTAGATTACCTTCAAAAGACCAGGTCAGAATAACAGCTTCTCAATAACTAAATTGGAAGCCACAATTCCAAGCCTAGAAAGTAACTAAAGGAAGAGAAGGGAGGAAGGGAGGGGAGCCAGTAAATAATGCACCTTAAAAATCAGCAAAAAATTTGAATAGACATTTCTCCAGAGAAAATATATAAATGGTCAACAGGCACAATAAAAGATGCTCAATATCATTAGTCATTGGGGAAATTCAAATCAAAATGTTGAAATGCTACTTCATATCCCAAAGGATGGCTATATTTTTAAAAAGTGTTTGCAAGAAATAAAGAAATTGAAACTTTCATACATTGATGATAGGAAAACTGTTTGGTATTCCTCAAAATGTTTTTTCCCACTTTATTAAGATAAGTTTAAGATATTTGTGGGGTTTTTCATTGTTGTTCAATTACGGTTGTCCCACATTCTTCCCTGTTGCTCTCCCCGACACTGCCCACACCCCCTGGCTCCCCTAGTCAATCCCCACCCAGTTGTATAATGCTAGGTTTCTTTCTGTTCTCTATTAAAAGAAATAATTTTAAATTCTAAAAAGTCAGTCAATGGGCCCTGACTGGTGCAGCTCAGAGGGTTTGACACAGCCTTGCAAACCAAAAGATTGCTGGCTTGGTTCTAGGTCAGAGCACATGCCTGGATTGTGGGCCAGGTCTTGGTTGGGCAAGTGCAGTAGGCAGCCATTGATGTTTCTCTCACACATCAATACTTCTTCTCTTTCTCCCACCCTTCCACTCTCTAAAACATTTTAATTAATTAATTTTTAAAAAATCTTTTTAAAACACTAAATAAGTATACACTGCAATAACAAGAGTGAGAATAATTCACTGGAATGGTAGTTTTGATTTGTATTTTTTTAACTTCATATCTTATTTTAAAGCCCTGTAGTATCTCCCCCTTTTGTCTTATTTTCTCAGAATTAATTCACTTGAAATTCGTTCATTTATAAAAACAAGATAAACAAAATATAAAGAAATGAAAAGTGAGAGCCTACCTGAAGTCTTGCTAATTGTGCAGTACGGGCTACTATTTTATTATACGGCTCAACAATTTTTGTTTTCATCCTAAAAGAAAAATAAAGAGAGGAATGATGATAAAATAATCTTCAAAATATAAACAGATGACAATCTTCCCACTCATTTATTTACAAAATGAACAACAGTACCTATCAACAGCTCCCTGTAACGCCCCAATTCTTGTCTGCATCATCTGAAGAACACCTAGGAAAATATGACAGCTTACATTACTTTACAAATTTACAATGGCTCAAATTCAGTAAAAAGTTAAATTAAGAGATATGTATACACACACATATATACACATATAGAGAGAAAATTTCAGGCCCTGGCTGGATAGCTCAGTTGGAACACGGCCATGATACGCCAAAATTGCAGGTTTTAATTGCCTGGTCAGGGCACATACAACCAATGAAAGCATAAGTAAGTAAAAAAAAAGTCAATGTCTTTCTCTCTTTGTCTCTGTCTCTCTCTGTCTCCCTTTTTTCTCCATCTTACAAACCAATAAAAAAAATCTTTTAATGTCAAGTTTTTTGCCACCATTATAACCAAAGTAACCAATATCTTTTACCTACACTATTATAAAAGCCTCTATCTCCCCCTCCAATCCCGGGTCCACTAAAGAAGTCTGACAAAAAAAAAATGAGGAGTGGCTGCTTAATGGGTACAGGTTTTCCATTTGGGGGGATGAAAAGCTTCTCAAACACCACAGTGATGCTTGTACAACACTGTAAATGTAGTGTATTTTTCAGACTATAAGATGCACCTTTCCTCCAAATTTGGGAGCAGAAGAGGGTGGGTCTTATAATTCAAATGTAGCTTGCGTGGCTTGCTGTGGGGGCGTGGGAGCCAGGCAGGGATACAGCAAGGTCACAGGTTATTAAATATTTTACCACATTTTTAAAATATATTTTATTGATTATGCCATTACACTTGTCCCATTCCCCCCCTTCACTCCCCTCCACCCTGCACACCCCTCCCCCACTATTCCCCCCTTTCATTCATGTCCACGTGTCACAAGTTCTTTAGATTCTATATTTCCCATACTATTCTTGCCCTCCCCCTGTCTATTTTCCACCTACCATCTATGCTACTTCTTCTCTGTACCTTATTCCCGCTTCTCCTCCTCCCACTCCCCTGTTGCTAACCCTCCATGTGATTTCCATTTCTATGGTTCCACTTCCGATCTACCTGTCCACTTGGTATGCTTTTGCTTTAGGTGTGGTGGTTAGTAACTGTGAGTTTGCTGTCTTTTCACTGTTCCTATTTTTTATCTTCTTTTTCTTAGATAAGTCCCTTTAACATTTCATATAATAAGGGCTTGGTGATGATGAACTCCTTGAATTTGATCTTATCTGAGAAGCACTTTATCTGCCCTTTCATTCTAAATAAAAGCTTGCTGGGTAAAGCAATCTTGGATGTAGGTCTTTGGATTTCACGACTTGGAATACTTCTTTCCAGCTTCTTCTTGCCTGTAAGATCTCTTTTGAGAAATCCACTGACATTCTGATGGGAACTTCTTTGTAGGTGACTGTCCCCTTATCTCATGCTGCTTCTAGGATTCTTTCCTTCATTTTAATCGTGACTAATGTAATAATGATGTGCCTTGGTGTGTTCTTTCTAGGGTGCAACTTTTGGGGGATTCTCTGAGCTTCCAGGACTTCCTGGCAGTGTATTTCTTTTGCTAGATTGAGAAAGTTCTCCTTTGTTATTTGTTCGAATAAGTTTTCCACTTGTTGCTCTTCCTCTCCTCCTTCTGGCACTCCTATGATTCAGATGTTGGAACATTTAAATATGTCCTGAAGGTTCCTAAGCCTCTCCTCATTTTTTTTTTGAGTTCTTGTTTCTTCATTCTTTTATGTTTGGTCATTTTTTTCTTTCTTCTGGTCCACTTGATTGATTTGGGTCCCAGTTTCCTTTCCATCACTATTGATTTTCTATTCATTTTGCTTCATTTCATTTAGTTTAGTTTCATTCGTTCCTCTAATTTGTAACTAAAATCAACCAGTTCTGTGAGCATCCTGATCACCAGTATTTTGAACTGTGCATATGATAGGTTGGCTATCTCTAGGTCACTTAGAAGTATTGGCTCTGGGGTTTTTAGCTGCTCTTCTTGAGCCATAATGTTTTGGTCTGTTCATGCCTGTTATGTATGAGGGGTGGAGCCTTAGGTGTTCATCAGGGTTGGGCAACCCAGTGGCTGGGTTGTGATGCTGTATGTGGGGGCAGGGTCAGAGAGGGGCAATAGGCTTGTTCCATGCTCTCTCTTGGATTTCCATTCCCTCTGCTGCTTTGCACAAGTAAACTGGATGCCCCTGGTGCCAACTCCCAGGTGTGTGGGCCTGTGCACCCTCCAGGACCCTGTGGGTCTCTCCAACAAACTCTCTGTGAGCCTGGGGGCTTCTCCCAGCACCTCGACCCCAAAAGTTTTTCCAATTGTTATTTTTATGCTTTAATTCCCATCGTTGGGGCCCTAGCTTGTGCAGTCTGCCTCACTGCTCACTCCTTCACCTGGTTTATCTGAGTGTGAATGTGTGACCACAGTCAGCCAGCCACCTTGCACTCCCACTGGGTCCGCCTGTTGCAACTCCACACCTGGGATCTGCCAACAGCTGCATGAGCACCTGGGTCGGTCCAGTCTGGTGGCTTTTCCCTGCACAACCCCACTCTGCCAGCTGCTGACTCTGCCCCTCTTACCAGCCTGGATGAATGGTTCATTATTGTTGGACTTCTGTACAGTTCAATTTTCTGTGTTTGGTTGTGTTTTTGTTCCTAAAATTTTGTTGTCTTTAAACTTGGATATGCGTGGAGGCAAAGTGTTTCTACCTACACCTCCATTTTGGCCTGAAGTCTCCATTGTAATTTTGATGTATTTTGAAGTGGGCCTCTTTGGGTCCTCTTAATTGGGAATGTCTGTGGTTCTTGGATTCGTGCGACTTTTTCTCTCATCAAATTAAGGATGTTTTCCATCATTACTTTTTCAAACAGGTTTTCTATCCCTTGTTCTTCTTCTTCTTTTTCTGGTATTCCTATTATACAGATATTATTCCATATCATGTTGTCCTGCAGTTTCCTTAATACCTCTTCCTTGTTTCTGAGTCTCTTTTCCTCTTTCTTGCCCTATCTGGGTGTTTTTTCTATCTTGTCCTCCAGCTTGTTGATTCAATCCTCTGCTTTATTAAGCCTGTTTTTTATTCTTTTCACTGTGTTCTTCAGTTCAGAAATTGTATTCTGTGTGGGCAACTTTGCCATTAAGTCCCCCCATCCACCGTGGATGAAAGTAAAACTATCAAGACATGATCTGCTTGGGGAGGAGAGGTGGTCAGTCTCTCAGAGAAGAAAGACCCAGAACCTCTTCTTCAATGGCTTTTATTGGGTTGTAATACACAGGAATACAGGTAAAGCTCATCAATCAATGTCAGGAGGCAAGGATCAAACAGTAAATAACATTCCAGAGAAATTTGAGGTCTTAGTCTGAGTCAGTATCTGTCAGGTAAGGGGGTTGCAAAAACTTTGGGAGACATACTCATTTCCTGCTCAGACCCTTATCATGTGAATGAAAACACTCTAAGCAAAGCAGGCTTCACAGGACTTTGAGAACTTTTTCTTATGCCGGATCACTCTTTCCAGAACCCAATCTAGCCAGCAAAAAGCTTCACTGCTTTCCCAGTCATAAGTTTTCAGCCTTAAGTGGATTAGAGCCAGGAAGCACTTCTCCCAAATGGAAATGGGGACTCAGGCTATGTTAGAATAGCCAAGGGGTGAGGGTACATCACACCCTCTTTGCTGAAGCCCCCCAAGTCCTTCCTTGAGGGCCTCCCAAGCGATCATGTCTGGTTTAGGTTGCTCTCCCTCTGAGGGGTCTCACCTGTCTCTGACTAACCAACCAAGTGTTGTGGGCAGGGGATGAAGCAGAAGCAGTGCTGCTGCCAGAGAAAAGCTTTGTCTCCTTGGTGGCTCACATCCAGAGGTTGCTCACTCAGCCTGAGCCATGGGGGGAAGTTACAACTCTTGAGAACAGGCAGAGTGGTTCTCAACAGTATTCTTCATTTCCTCTTG